>NC_083477.1:17269261-17444261 GCF_030014155.1 Tachysurus vachellii
CCCGATGACGCCTGAGATAGGCACAGGCTCCCCGTGACCCGAGGTAGTTCGGATAAGCGGTAGAAAATGAGTGAGTGAGTGAGAGAGAGGGCGTTTTTCCAAGACCTCCGGAAACATGCCCACTTTACGTCGTGGTAACAAAACCCCTGGAATTTAGTGAATGCCTATTTGACTTACCATAGCCTTCCTGTCAACTCAAACCTGCTAACTTTGGTGAGTGCAATTTGCATGTAGGGTTCATGTTCTGAATTGAAAAAGACAACACGAGAAAATGGAGGAATGAAAACTGAAAACGAAAAATAAATAAAAAGATGTAAAAGAAAAAGAAATAAACGGAAAAATATAGGAAGAAGCAGATCAGTGGTGAATGAAGATGGAGTTATAGAATGATATAGTTGTTTACTGAGGACAAATTATTAGTTCTTCTGTCCACACCTTCTGGCCAGCACATACACACACACACACACACACACACACACACACACACACACAGAATGATAGATGGAATAGATTTGGCACCGAAGCTGTTTTAGTTGGACAGGCTGTCTAAGCATCAGTTTGGTTGCCATTTTTCACCTCAAAGTGACAGAAATGGAACACACAAAAGACAGAGAACGACAAACAGACAGATCCGAGCGAGCGAGAATGAGAGAAAGCAGAGATTAGAGATGAAATTTCTTTGCTTCGCGACACCATAACTTTTCTCCTTATGAATGCTCTGTGTTCGGGCCACAGAGAAGGAAAGTGTCCATGAATCACGAAGTGTGGTTGTTAGGTTCATGTGGGAAACCGAACTGTTTTTTATTTCACGTAGATCCCGTGGTTTTCTTTTACAATCTAACATTATTTGCTTGGTGAATAAACATTTGTTAGTAAGAAATTTCAACAAAATAGTTACATGTTCTGGGGCATGGTGGCTTAGTGGTTAGCACGTTCGCCTCACACCTCCAGGGTTGGGGGTTCGGTTCCCAGCTCCGACTTGTGTGTGTGGAATTTGCATGTTCTCCCCGTGCCTCGGGGGTTTCCTCCGGGTACTCCGGTTTCCTCCCCCGGTCCAAAGACATGCATGGTAGGTTGATTGGCATCTCTGGGAAATTGTCCGTAGTGTGTGAGTGCATGAGTGAATGAGAGTGTGTGTGCCCTGCGATGGGTTGGCACTCCGTCCAGGGTGTATCCTGCCTTGATGCCCGATGACGCCTGAGATAGGCACAAGCTCCCCGTGACCCGAGGTAGTTCGGATAAGCGGTAGAAGATGAATGAGTTACATATTCTTTCCCCTGCATTAGTTCCTTTGGTTATTCCAGTTTCCTCTAAAAGTCCGAATACATATTGTATGTGGTAAGTTGACTGGCATCTCTAATCATCTGTAGTGTGTGAATGAGTGTGTGTGCAAAATCGTGCCCCTAGATGAGCTACTCCCTTAAGATCCAGGTTCCTCGTAATGCTGCATAGGATAAGTGGTTGAGAAGATGGATGGATGGATGGATGGATGGATGGATGATTTCATGCAAGAATGCCATGTCAAGAATGACTTTTAACACCTCCTACTTGAGCTGTAACAGACTTCAGGCAGGGTGTGTGGGGTTCATACAGGAAAATAGAGCCAACAGATGTCAGATTCCATGGTAACAGTCACTACATACAAAATCTACTGAAGTGAACCAGATACACCCCCCCCCCCCCCACACACACACACATAAAACTGTTGTGAAGTGATCATCACCTCACATCACCTCCCTGGAGGAGGAGACGAGATGGTTGAGGAATTTTGGTATTTTGGTATTTTATCATGTGAACAGGATTCCTCAGTCTCTACCAACTCAGTTTCCTGAAGAATAAATGTCTTTTTAGAATTATTTGTTCGATAGAAATGAAGAAATGCGTTGCCGGAATGTTCCATTGGACTCACTCAGTTCATTTCCTCATAAAAAAGTCATCAAGATCTAAGAGAGTTTCCTATTTCTTAACTCAGCTGCAATAATACTTTGAGGTTTTTTTTTTTTTCTGAGGATCATCACTGTGAATAAATCTACTCTGGCGTGAGATAAATAGTCGCATCTTAGTATATTACACAAATGGACTCGCCCAAGGCTCCTGCACATGTTGTGTTACAGATGGGTGATTCCCTGTCTTTCTCTGGGTGGTAGAAACCCCAGCTTTGATTAACCACACCTCTTTAAAAACACTGGCGGCAGGCGGTTGTAAAAAAAAAATGGAGCCAGTGAAGGAATTTGCAGGAGAGAAAGCCGCAGTTGGTGAGGTGATAATTCAACGAAACGTAAAATAACAAAACTAACAAAAGGACCTGCTCTCCAGTGGTGGATTTGATGATGTTTTTTTTTATGTTCCTGAATCCCATTTCCAGCTCCAACAAACTGTTCTTTTGTAGGAAATACAAACATATAAAACACCACAATGAGCTCTTAACGTCGAATCATCCCAAAGGTGCTACTTACGACTCTTATTTATTAAACTCATTTCTAGCTGAAATGAAATGAAACATGGCTCCTGTGTTATTTAGATACAGATAGCAAGCACTGCTGTTTTACATAACATAACGCATAACCTGTGTTTCTATACTATTTTACTGCTCGACTCTACTTTAGCACTGTTCGACTGGTTCCACCATCTCTCAGGGTAAGAGGCAAGTATACTACAGGACTCTTCTCTGTTCTGGCACCAAGGTGGTGGAACGAACTTCCCCTAGAAGTCCGGACAGCTGAGTCACTGGATATTTTCAAGCAGCGGTTGAAGATCTACTTATTCAAGAAACACTTCAACTAGCACTTCTTTCCTTATCTTTTGCATTTAAAAAAAAAAAACACAAACTTTGACACTTTTTCATTGTAAGTCTGAACAAATGTTTTAAACTCATGGTATCTTAAGTATGTAACCTAGTGAGCCAGCGTTACTGTATTCAATGTTAGAGATTTAAGCACTTATGTACGTCGCTCTGGATAAGGGCGTCTGCCAAATGCTGTAAATGTAAATGTAAATGTAAATTTTAATGCTCTTCTCCTCTTTAATTCCTGACACAGCTGTAAACGTCAGGATGGCTCTTTTGCCCAAGAGATCAGAAGCAGAGAATTCTTTCTCAAAGTGCCAAATAAATCTGTTTCCGAGTGAAAAACAAAAACAATGAAATGCCTCAAATGTTGTGCACGTCAGGGAGTTTCCTCTAGCTTGTTCATTAGGGTTATATATCCATTTCAATTGAACAATTTAAAATTTATATTCTGAATTATTCGAATTCTGTAAAACTGCTATGTGCTTTGTGGTTCATTGTTAAAAACCAATATGTAAATAAAATTGATTGATTGATTAATGAAAGGGGGGCACGGTGACTTAGTGGTTAGCACGTTCGCCTCACACCTCCAGGGTTGGGGGTTCGATTCCCGCCTCCGCCTTGTGTGTGTGGAGTTTGCATGTTCTCCCCGTGCCTCGGGGGTTTCCTCCGGGTACTCCGGTTTCCTCCCCCGGTCCAAAGACATGCATGGTAGGTTGATTGGCATCTCTGGAAAATTGTCCGTAGTGTGTGATTGTGTGAGTGAATGAGAGTGTGTGTGTGCCCTGCGATGGGTTGGCACTCCGTCCAGGGTGTATCCTGCCTTGATGCCCGATGACGCCTGAGATAGGCACATCTCGTGATCCGAGGTAGTTCGGATAAGCGGTAGAAGATGAGTGAGTGAGTGATTGATGAAATTCATTTGAATGAGATTCCATGCTGCGTCCTCGATCATCAGTATACGAGTACTAGTACGTTGCAACATCCCTACTGTGCATTTTGCTAAACCATTTTCCAATCTGTAAAGTGTCTTTATGTTAGAACAATGTTTACTTGACTTCCACCTGATCTAAGCAACATGGTTCCCATATATATGCGTCTCAGTGAAGTTCACTGACTTGATGGTTTGTTTCTGCTGTTCGTGATCAGCTCTGCCTTCACTCTTGGGCCGAGGCTGGAGTTTGTCTACTGTGACAGCTCCGGGTGGCGGTAAATATAGACAGGAAACAGGTTATGAAATAATTACAGTAATTATCCTGATTGTGCATCTGAAAACACTCAGAATCATCAGTTTCTTACAAAAGAAAGTATCACATACATGGCCTGGCTTTTGCTGGATTACATAGGCACATCTGTAATTTTATTCTTCGTTTCTGTGATGATCTGAACCCTGGATGACAGTGTGTGTGTGTGTGTGTGTGTGTGTGTGTACTCATTTTCTTGTGAGTAATGAGTTTATTACTACACAATGGAATCCATAAATTGAAAAACGTCTGAAATAAATCAGAAATGGATAGAAAGAATGAATGAATACTATCGTCCTTCTTTTTTTATATTTTGTATCAAACCTCTATTCATTAGGCCAAACTAAAAGCTTATGGCGTTTCCATTGGGCAGTGCACTCTGGGAAATAAAGAGAGTAACGTGCAGATCAGGACAGAGAGAGAGAGAGATAGACAAAAAGACAAAGAGAAGGATGGAATAAGTTTAACACCACAGCAAACAAGTCAGGGGTGTCGACCGAGCGCTATGTTGGAATTAAAATCGTTCTGAGATCAATTGTTTGTATGTATAATAGAGTGAGCGAGCTAGCGTGCGCACGAGAGACAGCGAGAGAGAGAGAGTGAGAGAGACTAACCCTTGCAGTGTTTAATGCTCATGCATGCTCGATGACATCACAAGAACGTGAGTTTGTGATTCTGCTTGCAATTTCTTCCTCTAATTCTTTCCATCCGCTTCCATCGCTCCATTAGCGTGCACATTCAGAACATATTAAATACACTTTCAGAATTTATTTAGCTACCTCAAAACTAATATGATTTAGCTCTAGCACAACAGTAACTCGATATAATTCCTAGTTACCATGTTAATAATTTACTTCACAAAGTACTTCACAAGACTATACACACCCAACACCAGAATCTCCACCAGAATATACACACCCAACACCAGAATCTCCACCAGAATATACACACCCAACACCAGAATCTCCACCAGAATATATACACCCAACACCAGAATCTCCACCAGACTATGCACACCCAACACCAGAATCTCCAACAGACTATATACACCCAACACTAGAACCACCACGAGACTATACACACCCAACACCAGAACCTCCACCAGAATTTACACATCCAACACCAGAATCTCCACCAGACTATACACCCAACACTAGAATCTCCACCAGAATATACACACCCAACACCAGAACCTCCACCAGAATTTACACACCCAACACCAGAACCTCCACCAGAATTTACACACCCAACACTAGAACCACCACGAGACTATACACACCCAACACCAGAACCTCCACCAGAATTTACACATCCAACATCAGAATATCCACTAGAATATACACACCCAACCCCAGAATCCCCACCAGATTATACACACTCAACACCAGAATCCCCACCAGATTATACACACCCAACACCAGAATCTCCACCAGAATATACACCCAACACCAGAACTTTGACAAGAATATACAGACCCAACACCAGAGAGCCACTAATATATGTACACTCAAGACCAAAAAACACATGAATATACACACCTACTACCAGAACATTCACCAGAATATACACACCCACTACTAAAACATGTGCTACCACCACCATGCTTACCAGTTGGGATTGTCTTCAGTTTAAAAGCCTCCATCATTATGACAACAGTTAAAACTTTGTTTTATCTGACTAGAGATCAGAGATCAGAAACTTAGGTCTTAGTCAAGATTTATATGAGTAGGAAGACTTTTTTTTGCATGACATCCTTTCAGTCTTTTTTACATTTACATTTACAGCATTTGGCAGACGCCCTTATCCAGAGCAACATACATAAGTGCTTAAATCTCTAACATTGAATACATTAATGCTGGCTCACTAGGTTACATACATAAGATACCATGAGTTTAAAACATTTGTTCAAAGTTACAAAATGTCAAAAGGTGTGTTTTTTTTTTTTTTTTTAAATGTAAAAGATAATGAAAGAAGTGCTAGTTGAAGTGTTTCCTGAATAAGTAGGTCTTCAACCACCGCTTGAAAATGGCCAGTGACTCAGCTGTCCGGACCTCTAGGGGAAGTTTGTTCCACCACCTTGGTGCCAGTACAGAGAAGAGTCTTGTAGTATACTTGCCTCTTACCCTGAGAGATGGTGGAACCAGTCGAGCAGTGCTGGTAGATCGGAGGGTGCGGGGTGCAGTGCGAGGAGTGATGAGGGCTTTGAGGTAAGAGGGAGCTGGTCCATTTTTGGCTTTGTAGGCCAGCATCAGTGTTTTGAATCTGATGCGTGCAGCTACCGGAAGCCAGTGGAGGGATCGCAGCAGCGGGGTGGTATGCGAGAATTTTTGCATGACATTGATTCAGTCTTAACCAGGAACTGGACTTGAGAAGGTACCCAGTATTTTTATGAGGACTTGGCTGAGTTCCACTCGTAATTAAGTTCTAATTCTGCCATTAGTCATTAGCCATTAGACTTCTTCAACTTATTACATTAAGTTCTGGAATCTGCCAGCATATATAAAAAAGACAGTCAGCTTGATGTATGTCAACTTTTGAGACACTAGAATTGACTTACCAAAGGAAATCTGTGGTAACGAAACATGTGGGAGGGAGATAGAATATCTTTGTTAGGTTTCCGTAAATGTTTAGCCTTTACTGTATATACGACCACCATTAGGTCTTCCACCAGTGTATATACAACACCATTTGGATCTCCATCTCTATCAGCATGGACGTAACCACCACCAGAACTTCCTTCACCACTGAATCTAAGGTGATTTATTTCCTATTGCAACATGCCCTGTCATGTTCTTCTTAAACCACAGTGATGTGCTATTACAAGTTTTGAATTAATCAAAGTACAAAACATCACACTTTTTAATCGGTTATAGTTATATTTAATCAGGTTATAACAGAAATAAACAGTTGCTCTTCACCATCTGCAATAAAAATCTAGAATAAGAGAGCACTGTGCTTTAAAAAGTAACCAGTAATCTAATCAGACATTGAGTATTTAACGACTGTGTTGTGTAATTCTTAAAAAAAAAAAGATACAGGTAGCTGTAGTTTGCTCTTACTCTAGCTTCCATAATTCACAGACTGGATATGTCATCACCATCACAGAAGTAGTGCAGAATATTTCATGTCTAAAATGATGATTCTGGATGGTGACCTATAGCCTCAACACGATTTCGTTTCTACTACAATTTACTTGTCTCAAAGATTATGGCTCCTGAGTACATCAACGTTGCTTAATGGTCAGAAAAAAAACCCTCAGCTAGCATCTGTGTTATTTCCTTAAGTGTACTCTGGAGACCTCAGCAAAATCGATCAACAGTGCAGAGCTCTGGACACAATTTAAATGCTGAGAATGCTGAAGACTGCAAAACAAACACTTTTGGATTAAAGTGAAAAAGTGCAGGGATCCTGTCAGGGATTGTAGCACTATTTAAACAGGGGATATGATTTCCAGACATAATGTGTCTGTTAAGCGTTGTTGCTGAAGGACGTCTGCGGTAATTATGAGCCGATGCAAGCTTGTTTTGACCTTTATTGCTCGACAGCTCTGCTTGTCATAAAGCTTTATCTGTGCAATTTTGCGCTTTATTGGTAGGTCATGTTGGTGGATCACATGACCTTAAGGCATATGTAAGCTTTATGTGTGCTAAGATTTTAATAATTTAGCTAGCAAGTTTTGATACAAATGAAAAAGCTCAAGTCTTTCCTGATATTTTGTTAAAAAAAAAAAAAAATGATATGAATGATGATGGTTTGATGTGAAAAGAAAAGAACAGATCTCTGAAGCATACCTAAGAAAAGACCTAATACACACACACACACACACACACACACACAAACACACAGCCTCACACACAGCCTACAGGCACCAAGTCCTGGAATCTTATTAAACAGATTACACTTTATTGAAGCAAAACAAGTAGAGATAAATTCTCTCTCTCTCTCTCTCTCTCTCTCTCTCTCTCTCTCTCTCTCTCTCTCTCTGTGTGTGTTTGTCTGTGTGTGAGCTAGAAGTTATTAGATATGGGCTGTCTTTTAAAAGTGAGAGGTCATCACCTGACTGTCTCTCTCTGTCTCTGTATCCTTACTATTTCAGTTTATCTGTTTGTTTTTCTCTGTATCTCCAAAGCCTTAAAACCTTAAAAATACTTCCATAGCAGTTGACACACTCAAACAGACACACACACAAAACACACAGCTACTGTGTTAGTGTAATGGAGGCTTCCAGGAGGGATTTTATTGCCTGCTGCAAATTTATGAAATATTCTTGCATGGTTAAGCTTTATGGGTGGGTTGCATCTCTCTCTCTCTCTCTCTCTCTCTCTCTCTCTCTCTCTCTTGCTCTCTATACCCACTAGCTCACATGTAAAAGCACACACATTCACACACACATACAGATATACAATAAACAGCTATATGCAGAATGTGCAAAATAGAGCGGTTGCTAATTTATGCTGATATGTACAGTAGATTAATGCAAACATTTTAAAATAAATATAAGGAGATGAGAATTAAAGAGTATATAAATATTGGTAAGAAGATAGTGTATTGTACAGTGTGAGTAATGTGAGTGTATGTCACAACATGTTATTATTGTCTTAATATACTGGAGTTCAGTTCTATGATGGAACATGGGTAAAAACTATTCAGGAGTTTGAAGGTACATGTTTTGAAGGAACGATAGCACCTTCCAGAGCGCAACAGACTGAAGAGGTTGTCTTTTATTTTTCTGGCCCATCGTAGGCATCTGGAAGATCTCTAGAGCTCCTCGAGTAAAGGCAGCTGTTCACTAGTGATTTTCTCTACTGAGTCTCTTCAGAGCTTTTTTCAGCATACCACACCAGAATGCCATGAGATAGTACGCTTGCTAATTACTGAGCAGTGGTAAAAGGACACAAGCAGCTTCTAGGTCGAGTTGGATTTCCTCAACCTTCTCAGAAAGTACAGCCACTGTAATCCATGTGAGATCCCGGGAGATGTGTGTACCAAGAAATTTAAAGGTGCATGTTATTACATTTACGGCATTTGGCAGACACCCTTATCCAGAGTAACGTACATTTTTATCGCATTTTATACAACTGAGCAATTGTGGGTTAAAGGCCTTGCTCAGGGGTCCAGCACTGCCAGCTTGGTGGGCCTGAGACTCAAACTTGCAACCTTCTGAGTTTAGGTTATACATTAGGTTACCACATCCCCTAGGTGGTCACCCTCGCCACCATTACTCCTCCAATGTACAGTGTAGCTGGATCCTTCTTCTGTGTCTGCCTTTTTGAGTTGAGTGCCTCGTTGTTATTATTAATGGACCATTTTGCATGTTCAGCCACCTCCTCCCTGTTGGCAGACTCAGCACCATTTGATATTAGCGCCACCACAGTAGTGTCATCATGTGCAAATTAAATTATTGTGGTTGTGTTGTGGGTCGGTGTGTAGTCATGGGTGTATAGTGAGTAAAGCAAAGGACTCACGCAACCTTGTGGTGTCCAGAGCAGAGAGTCAGGGTGAAGGAGTGATCATTAGACAAGTACTAAAGTCCACAAACACCATCCATACATACAGTATGTTCCTGGCTTCTCCAAATGATTCAGCAACCATATAGTGCACAGTTATAGAAGGAAAGTGATTCATAATCCCAATTTCCCGTGTCACCCAGATGAAGATACCTGGGGTCTGCATCCTCTCAATAAATTGAAATTAATTCTCCCCAAAATAAGTTTTTTTTTATTTATAAATGATGTAAATGTGAACTTACACATATGTTGTGATTGTGATTATTATGTATGGCTCCCCATCCATGAGAATTCTCATGCTCCACCATGACCCTAAGGAGCATAAAGAGGTTTCCAAATCATGAGTGAGATTATAGAAATGATGTGATACTTTTGGAGAGACGAATTTGCAAAAATCTAAATATAATTAAAAGAATTGTGATTTTGTAAGTAAATATGTATAAATGTTGTTTTTTTTATTTCTTTAATTAAAAAATAAACATTTGATTCTGATCTAAAAGTTCTAGACATTTTAGTTTTTTTTCTTTCTTTTTTTTTATCACATTTGTGACATATCAGTTATATACAGTAATGGCTCCTACATTGCACACCTTACAGACAAACAAAGAACAAACAATACTGTGTTCTTGTTTTGGGTGTTAAAATGGTGGTTCAGCTACAGCTAGCGGTTTGATCTTAACCCAGATAATTAAGATACTGATTTTAATTGAACAAATCAATTCTGTAGATTTCCAAAAACTCTACTATAAACATTCATTCAGCATTCATATTACACAAGTTAACGCTAAAGAAATTGGAAACGCTAGCCAGCTGCTCCATGTTTATAGTCTACAACCATTAAAAACTCATAAGACCCTCACATTAATACTCGAATGAAATAAAAAAAAAGATTTTACACAAACTGAATTTACAGTTTATGATATATTTTTCCTCTCACATTGCCATGATGAACACATTTCTACATGCTGAGACTTTTATATTTGGGAAAATTCATGAAGGACCACCAAGATGAAGGCAACTCAGGCTGAACAGATTATTACTGCAGCTGGCCAAAACCTAGCAAACGCCTCTTGCTAACTTAAAAAGAACATAAATTCCTGTCTGCTCTTATGTTAGAAACGTTTTATTTTTAAAACCTTGAGCCAGCAAAGTGTCTTTGCTAAGTCATTCATTATTTTACAGTAGATGCTAGCATAATGCTAGTGCTGAGTCAAACATTTGGTTTAATCCTGCTTTATCTTTCAGACTTTTATTTTGTTTTCTGTAGTATAAATATTGTAAATTGAGAAAATTTCCAAGAAGAAGAAGAAGAAAAAGAAGAAGAAGAAAGACTTCAAGTACAGGAAGAGGTACTTAAACTAATCTAAAAAAAAAGTGGAATGTTGGACACGTTGTTCACTCAAAACTCACAGCTGTGGAAGATGGGTGGGGCTACCATGATGAGAAAAAATTTCAATATGGCCGACGACATTCCGAAAAACAACATATCATAGAAATTACTTTTATATTAGCTTATGGTGCAATCTGTTACCCAACATTATAAAAATTTGCTGTCAGTTGGGGGGGGTGGCTTAGTGGTTAGCACGTTCGCCTCACACCTCCAGGGTTTGAGGTTCGATTACCGCCTCCACCTTGTGTGTGTGTGGAGCTTGCATGTTCTACCCGTGCCTCTGGGGTTTCCTCCGGGTACTCCGGTTTCCTCCCGTGGTCCAAAGACATGCATGGTAGGTTGATTGGCATCTCTGGAAAATTGTCCATAGTGTGTGATTGCGTGAGTGAATGAGAGTGTGTGTGTGTGTGTGTGTGTGTGTGTGTGTGTGTGTGTGTGTGTGCGCGCCCTGTGATGGGTTGGCACTCCGTCCAGGGTGTATCCTGCCTTGATGCCCAATGACGCCTGAGATAGGCACAGGCTCCCCGTGACCCGAGGTATTTCGGATAAGCGGTAGAAAATGAGTGTGAGTGAGTGAGTGCTGTCAGTTGCAGTCGTCTTGGACACGGCTTCCACTGTTAGTGTTCCGACGTTACTTCCTGTCCAAAATGTATGCACTAGACGGTACATACCATAGTTAGTGCATAGCGTGTAGTACATTATTTGAGAGACAGCTTCTGAATTGATGTGACATGAAAATGAGAGTCTCGGCTTTTTTCTGTGATGCTAGCTACAGGGAAATATTTCACACTACCACTACCATTTAAACTGTAAGGTTTACTAAAAAATGTAAACAAATGTGTATAGTTGAAACTTGTAACCAAAAGGTCTGTGTGTGTGTAAGTGAAACAGAGTATTTTACAAACTAAACATGAATCCAAATAGCAGGAGCCAAGTGTATTCACATTTCTGTTTGAGAAACTGAACCTTTGCTAAGATGCTAGTCAAGTAGAAATTTATTAAAACTCCATGCTAGCAAAGCTCTAATGTTGTCTAATGTAAAGTGTACCACAAACTTGCTTAGATAATGCTTTAGGTTACTACAAAGACACAGAATTAAAGAAATATGATGTCATAGTCTGGCTGCTATGTCACTAAATCAACCTGGTGCCTCATGTTAGCATTGTGTCAGTGCTAATCACTGATGGAGTACAGTGGTAAATAAACTGATAGCTTGTTTGGAATGAAACCCTAGACTAGCACAGAGCTAGTAACATTCGGAGATAACAATTATTATATAACATATAACATTACATAACATTCAGAGATTAACGAATGAAGCAAATCTCTTCATCCAAGAGACTAGCTCTTAGCTCTGTCAGCAGCTAAACTGGTTGAAGATAAAATTTTAAATTACAGCATTAAGACAACAGCTAATGGTCAAAATAAAACTCTCCACTAGCACAAGTGCTAATTCATTGCTAGCTGGCATCAATTATGGCCTGGGAGAGCTACATCCTCAGCACAGGGCCTGGAACACAGACTTAACGAGATAATTATATCCAGCTGCCTGTATAAACTTTGTTGCCTCCATGAAAACAGGGTTCTGACGTTTCTCATTTCAACGGTGAGCTGAAAATCTGTAGAAAAACACAAGGAAGGATTTCTGGGGCCAAATGTTTATTCATCTGCATTTTTCTCATCATTTAAGCATCGTAGCTGGAAGACAAGCGTGGACAAGGAGAATCTTTTCTTCAGCTGAGGTAGATATTTGTGGTAATGGCTTCAACAGGCGAAAAAAAAGGAGGAAAAAAAAGTTTACTCTAAAACCAATATTTTGTTTCAGTGTTTCCTGCCATTATAAGGCTGGAATCTGACAGCGTAACAGCACGTCAGATCAAAACCGCACTGAAAACACACAACACACGTTTAACCACTAAGCACGCTCCTTATTTTCACTGTGTACATTTTTCTTCTCTGGAACATGAGACGATTGTTATTGTACGGTGTTGATATATAAAAAAAGCTCACATATATTGGTATGATGGTTGGAAATTGATGCACATTGATCTTCTGATCAGTCAAACCCAAACATTATTATGTGCAATACTTACAGTACAGAGAATTGTTTGAGGTCATGTAATTAAAAACTTTACATTTACGACATATGGCTTTATTTAGAGCGACATACATTTTATCTATTTTGGGGGTTAAGGGCCTTGCTCAGGGGCTCAGCGATGTCAACCTGATGGACCTCTTAGCCTTCCAATTGGTAGTCCAACACCTTAACCACTAGGCTACCACATTCCACAGTGCACAAACATGTGCTCTGAATTTGAACAAGCTGCTCAGTTCACAAGTCACTACAATTTATGTCTAAGAATATATCATGTAAATACATGATATATACTTGGACATAAATAGTGGTGATATAGTTTTTTTTATAAGGATTTCTCCATGTTTTCCTCAGTCTGGCCAATTTCTACCCCAGCTCTCTCAATGCTAATGCTAAACAACCTGCCCCTAGTTGCCATTGAACACATTCTGAATTCAGCAGTCTGCCCTCTTTCGTATACACAAGGTCACAGGAGAAACTGACTGAAATTGGAAACTTTTCTTTTGTGCAATTTAGGAATTTTAATAGTGTGTTACTGGCTTAATGTTTAACGTTTGCAGATTTGTTTATGTAGCGGAAGATTGGCAGGGCTACCAATGCTGGATGACACACAAAAAATACAAGATGGCCTATAGATGGTACCAATATTCGAAATATTTCCAGTTACTAAAAAAAAATTAAGACACTTCTAAAGTTCTTACATTAGACATTACAATGGATAATATATGTAATTTGAAACACAGCTTGTGTAAACTTTACTGTAGACATCAAGTGATAGGAGATATTTAAACCCAGATTTTAGACACACATATCATGAATATTTAACTATGCAAGTAATGCTTTAGAACGATTGATGACTGATTAATGCCGCATTTATATTGAGGTGATAAACAGGAAGTTCATTCTTTTTATTAATGTGGTTATTGTAATGAAATATCAAGGAGAAGCCTGCATACTTCCTGTGTGTATTTTTCATATATAAGTCTACAATCTCTGGGGCAGAGCTATAACATCTTATTTGCATATGATTCCACCCAGAAAACCCCATTAAAAAGCAAAGCTCATGCAACTGAAATGACAAGTAAATGTCAACAGTAGATAGAAAGCAGAAGGAAATGTTATTTTTAAACTAACATCCATGCCAGTTAATTATACTGTGTATTATTTATTTATTAGTGTAACAATCCTCAACGCCAGCAAGGCCAAAATCCAGAGCTGGAAAAAAGTTTGATATCAAAACCAAATTTGATCAAAGACACTAAGCTCCTAATTCCGGGAAGCTGTCGGTCCAAATGCCTAAATGTGACCTCACTGATGCCATGCTGGAATAGCCAGACGGCATGTGAGATAGGAAAAGGAGTCCTAATGATAGCAAACTAGGGAGTATACGGCTCGTTGCTTGCTTGAGGCATACCAGATCAGTCACTTATCTCTTATTAGCGATTTGGTTTTTTAGTCTTATATTGTTTCTAAGTGTTGCACAAATACAATCAACATACAGTACAGTACATCCCACCTGAGCACATCCTCCTTTATATAGAAAATCATTCTTATTAAAATGCGCTCTTATGTTTTCATTTCATGGATTTATTTTTGCTTGCTTTCTTAATTTATTTTGTCACATACAGCGCCTCTGGGGCAGAGACGGCCAAGGGCCTTGATACAGGTACCAAAGGTGGCAGCTTGGCAGTGCCGAGGCTTAACCAGAGCATTAACCGCTTGAGCCACTACTGCCCTGAAACAACTCATCTCATCAGTTTCAATACATTTGTGTGTAATATGTATATAAAAGCATTGACTCATCGTTCGAAGCTGATCAGGTGAAGTTTACTCAAGTTACTGCTCTTATGCGTAATTTATTGACGCTCAGGAGTTAAATTACTGATGCTCAGGAGAATGAGTACGACGTTTTGTCTGAATTTAAACACTCCTACAAATGATTTACAAAATCATCTGTTTGACATAAACTGAATTCCTAAACCAGTTAAGGTATTTATTGAAATTAATTGTCGATTATTGTCTCGTCTCACATTATTTCCTCATTTAAAGACACCGTGTGATTTAAAGACACGGATCTGTCTTCTGTATTCTGAATTAGTCTTAAAAAAATGCATTAGAACAGATATCTATCAGAGAAAACTCTGAATAAACTAAATAAATACTAAAAAATTGTCTAGTTTCCAAATACAAACAGAGAAAAAAAAAAGATTTGTGTCTTAAAATGGGCTAAAAAAATTTCTGAAGTAAAACCAACTGACATTTCTGGTTTATGTATTCATAATTTAAAAAAGTAAACAAAAAAAGGGCAAAGTACTGTTGAAATCTTTTGCCTGTTTTGATTTAACGCTTGGGGACGTTAAGAACTTTCTGTTTATGCTAGTGACTACTTCCTGGAAGTGGCCTAATGCTTTACACTATGGTTTTAAAGTGTCTTTCAGAGGTTTTTTTGGGCTTTAGCAGATGTTTGTAGTCTTTCGCTCTTTCTAACCCTCTCTCTCCTTCGTGGTAGAAGTTTTGAACAATGGCTCATTCTCCTGCTGTAATTCTCCATCACAGTGCTGTGGCTTTGGCAGGAGAAGAGGCCTCCAATTTCAACCACATGTTCTCCTCTTATCCACACCACCCGAGACAGAGAGAGGCAGACGGAGGCCTGAAAAGATGCTAACGTTGGACAAAAAGGCATGAAGGACTTAAAGAAATATTATTATTAGTAGTATTATTATAACTATAAATAGACATAAAGCATGATTTCACTCTCGACCAAATTAAAATTGTCATATAAAAGCAATCAACATTCTCATATTTCCAAAGATGCTAAATACATCCTACTAACTAACTGACTAAATAAATAAATACTCAAATAATGAACACATCCTTGTGTATCATTCTGTTCCCTGTCATGTTTTTATGCTTCTATTAGTGATTATTTTCTACTCAGAATCACTGCATTTCTTCCTAATAACCTATCCTTAGCTTTCTGCTTAACATAAAGCACATATCTGACACTAGACACTATCTAGCTTCAGGTATTGGCTATTTTATTGTTTACTTAGATGTAGATTTAGCTAAGCATGAGAAATGGACTATTGTTTTTGTTAAAAACCTTGTTTTTCACTAAGCAGAGTACACAATTTGGAAATTTTCATCTCTTTCACTTATATTTTAATGTATATTAATAATATATATTTAGTAATATATATATATATATATATATATATATATATATATATATATATATATATATTAAACAATATTTCATTCATAAGTAGCTATAAAATACAACAGGGTGAAGGCCTGGTGCAAGTCATCTTACCCTCAGCTAGATTTGCAATCTCCTTTCACCTCTAGCCTTAGCTGTCTAGGCTCTGTTTGATGCGATGGGATTCCAGTGTCCCGTTTAACTGTGAGAAGGATCCACAGGATTTGGGGGTTCAATTGCTGTCTCCACATAATGTGTGTATATATGTGTGTGTGTGTGTGTGTGTGTGTGTGTGTGTGTGTGTGTGTGTGGAGTTTAAAAATGCTTCAGGGGTATCCTCTGGGTCCTCCAGTCCAGAGACATGTACTGTCTCTGGACATTACCCTGATATATAGGAAAAGCAATCAACAACAATCAACAATTTCCAATTTGTTGTTTTCCAGCAGCTCTAGTTTTTGCAGTATTTCTGGGAACCAACCAATACTGTTAAACAGATTCTATTAGACCACTAGATTATCCAAACTAGATTACACATTAGTCTATTAGACCACTAGATTATCCACAATTATCATTGTGTCAATTCCTCATGACACTCTAGGAATTCTGTCTGCCACTCTGTTTGAAGTCTCAATCTTGTGATCCCTAGATAACCTCGAGGACTCCTAATCATGCAGATTGTGAGAGGAACCTGGCAAACGGAAGACAGCGCTATTTATTTAAAATTCTCCATCATACATCACTATGGGACATCCAGGTGATTCCTGGAGGTTTTGCTATGTTACTAGAATTATAGTTAAATAACTAGTGTTTAATTTCTTATATAAAATCATAATTAAAAAAGCAGAACTTAACAGACATAGCAGCTTTTTGTTGGGGACTGGGTTGCATCCTGTTTACCCAACATGTTATTCATTGTACTGGACAAACTAAAAAAAATATATATACAATAGTATATAAATATATATATTATATATAAAAATATATATATACATGTGTGTGTATATATATATATATATATATATATATATATATATATATACAAAATAAAGAAATATTTTTTGCCATGTACAAAATAAACATTGTTTAGCAATGTTGCATAATGATTTTGGTGGTTAAATAAATAAAAAATGCAAAATAAATTAAAATAAAAAGAATAAATATTATACAAAATAATAGCAACTAAATAAATAATAATATTAATAATAATAATAATAATAATAATAATAATAGTAATAATAATAATAATTATTATTATTATTACTATTATTATTATTATTATGATGATGAGGACTCGGTTGGCTTAGTTGCATCTTGTTTAGCCAAAATGTCATTCACTGAACTGGACAAAAACCAAAATTCTCACAATGAGACTAACCGTATCCAAAAACCGCACCCTACTCCCTACCTAGTGCACTATATCTTGGCAGGCTGCCATTTTGTAATCATGTCGTCGTAGTGGAGAATATCCAGTGCGCTGGTGAAATCCCACAATGCACCATCTGCAGACTAAACACCACGAGCACAGGAATAATTACCGACTTATTGTTATGATTGAGGGCAATTATGTTGAATTTCTTATGAATGAAGTCAGAAATGAAGGCAGGATGACTAACCGCACCCAGAGTGCTCATCTCAACCTCTTTTTTTTCTCATATCAGCTTCATGTGTGATACAATTTGTGCACTCGGCCCACACTGATGTCCAAAAACAAATCATTCAGATAATAACATGATGCAGTGTTTTGTCTTCATATTGATGTTAACTAGGGAAGAAAACAACACAAAGATTTGTGTTCACAAACAGAGGACATTTGTGAAGTTATAGATAATGACATCATCATATAGAACTTATACACATATGTAAATACACATTGATTTATTTTGCTTAAATTATTATTTATAATAATATTATTATAATATTTATTTATTTTTGTCTTTGATGGATAGGTTTCCTTATATCCCATGGTAATACTATAATACCATACATATAAGACCTAAAAAATCTACACTTGTGCTTGTAAACACATCATTAATGATGAATTACTTAGGGGTAAAATATTTAATGTCGATGGCAGAACTGAATAGAAAATTTAATTCTTTACACAAAAAAAGGAAGGTGGTTAAATAAATAAATAAATAAATAAATAAATAAATAAGCTAAATAAATGAATAAAATGAAAGTAAAAATGAAGTAAAATAAAATATAAAAATTATAAATACAGAAATATTATAAAATAATAGCAACAAATGAAACAATATATAAATAAATAATAACAACAACAACAATAATATTTATTCATGTATTAATATTATCAATTATTATTATTATTATTATTATTATTATTATTATTATTATTGATGCTTGTTGAAATCGCATTTTTATCATTTTAATATAGTTTGGGATTTAAATGGACCTCCACCTCTGCTCTGCTTGTGTGGAGTTTGCATGTTCTTGGTTCTCTGTGTTTCAGAGGTTTCTCCTGGTACTCCAGTTTCTTCTTCAGTCCAAAGATATGTGTTGTAGGCCGAGTGACATCGCTCACTGTCCATAGTGTGTAAATAATTGTTTGTGTGATTGTTTCAGTGATGTTGTCCAGGTTGTCCCCCAGACTCCAGGCTCCCCATGACACTGTGTAAGATTAAACGGTACACAAAATGGACGGATGGATGGATAGATAGATTTAGCATTGAATGATTTGTATTCTACTGTCTAATTTACTAAAAAAAAGCCTTAATTTGACTAGTGAACACTTCATCAAATTTTTAAGAAGCACTTTAGGACATCTAAAGGTCTCTTGATTGAGTATTTGACTACGTTTGGGCGAGGAAGAAAACTTGTGTTTCAATTTATTTCTTTTCTCTGTGAACTTCTCCTTTAATGATAAGCATGGGCTGGTGGTCAACACACACACACACACACACACAAAGGTCTGACCTAATGTATTACCCAGGATAAAACCCAGGCAGAATCACTCTGAATCCTATGCGAAGAAACTGCTAACAATCATCACTCCTGCAAAGCCACATCTAGAGTCAAAAAGCGACTAATTGAACTTGACTGGAACTGATCGCATTTCAAACATCTCACCTTTTTTATGTTCGGGAACCTTTCATCTGCGGGTTTAATTCTTGGTTGTGCAATTGGCAGCAACTCCAAAGCCAAATAAAACACTCATAAATCTCTTGCACTAATTCACCTATCAAAAGCAATCCAGTGAGTACTGTACAGTAGCAGGCCGAGTGTGCGTTTGCATATAATAAACCACTAGCAACATATGGGCAGAGGTAGAGCGTAGACATACATTCAAAACATGTTATTGAAGCCAGATCCGTCATGGAAAAAAGACTGAGCTACGAGTGCCAACGTACAGTCGACCTCAATATTCAACCGGGTCCTTTAATACACTCACAACACTCTCTATTACTACTATATTATTTTGATGCTTTATTATTTATATTCCTTAATCTCTTTAACTGCCATTTGTGATCCAGCTGCGATCAGCTATTTGCAGGATTGTGGTTTAATTCTGGCTCATTCCTCTTGGCAAATCATCTTCAATTCAATAGCATGATGGTCTTGCTGATGGACTCGCAATTTCAAAATCTTCCATAGATTTTTACAGATATTCATGGCAGGAGATTGGCTATATGCAGAACAAGGCTGTTCTTGAGTTATTCTAGCTGGATGCTTGGGATCTTCACTCCAGATTCAGTTTCTTGGAAGTTATGATTAAATTTTTCTGTAAGACATGCTGGTACATTTCTTCTTTCATGTTTCAGTCAATAATAAGTAGTTTCTGGAATGGATTTAAGGTGGAAAAATCCTCTATTTATCAAATCTAGCAATTATAACCCCCAATATATAAACCTTGATTAACTGAAGTCATTATTGCTGTTTCGAATCAATTCTTATGACAGTTTGTCATAATAAATTTGATAACCTACCCAAACCCCAGTACACAGGTTGCGGGTGTAGGGGTGGGTGGGTGTATTTTGGGGTGGCTTGAATACAGTCTAAAAGAACAAAAGAACATGTAATCTGAAGGAGAAAGAATAATATGTTGCCTTCTAGCTAACATCACTCGACTGAAATTCTGGTTACTATGAACAAGACCAAGAATTTTCTTATCGTGTCCGTCGTTTGAAGGCAGTTTTAAGCAAGTTACAGTGTGCATTCATTTAGAATTATGATTATAAAAGCTTAGATAGATAGATAGATAGATAGACAGATAGATAGATAGATAGATAGATAGATAGATAGATAGATAGATAGATAGATAGATAGAGGAAAATTATGTAATAATTAATAGAGGAATGTAGAAATAATACCAGGAAATATACCAAAAGTCGATATTATGGTGTACTTTTACTTCTGGCCAGTAGTGGTGCTATTGTTCTAGGAAAAATATTTTACTTTGAACCAAAAATATAGTTTGTATATAAATATACTTTCTATAGTTCTCCTGATTGCAGCTGGTGGGGAAATATGAGGTGGAAAGACAGCTTGACCTTTATTAATGTTTCATTTTAAATGATTTATTTATTTATTATTTATTTATTTACTTACCATTGTTCCTCAAACCTCAAGAATAACAAACCTATATATTGTGTGTCTTTGAAACTGAGCTGAGCATATTTCACCATATTATATCCCACACGTGGCGACTGACCTGTTTGGACACGAAGCCGAACAAAAAGTTTAAAGAAATTTTCCTCAAAAGTAAACCCCCGACCTGAGAAATGAGCAGCATTTATTTGCTGGATCAGCTTGTGTTTAAGTCTCAGTGAGTATAATGAGGATCTATTGCTCTAAGTCGTAATGATTACTCACAGTATATAAATTTTCACCACAATACAGCCATAGATACAGTGAATATTTATGTTCAGGCTACCGGTGTCCAGGATCAGACTTCAATCTTCCCGCAGTTACACTTACACCATCTAAAATTAGCACTGGAATATCTGTTACTAGTTTTTGTATGTTTATACTGTTAAAAAAGGCTGAGTCTGTGCTCGGAGGATAGAAAGGAAATTATTCTAAATGAACAGGGTAACTTTTTCCCCCATGCACTACCCTGCACCTCTGGACTTGTTTGTAAATTGATATGTAATTTGTCCAACCAATATGGAAGGAAAAAAGAAAGTAATAAGAAAATAAAATTAAGTACAAATTTGATAATAAACTTCAAAAGCATGTTCATGATTTAGGAAGTTTCCTAAAATACTAGAATTCTTAATATCTAGATAGTTAACAATCTAACTCGTATATATCAAATATGTTACATCTGAAAACTAAAGTCTAGAAAAACGGATGGTGTGGTCTTGACAGGAAGTGATAAGGTAAGGGGTGGAGTTAGGAGCCAGGGAATAGAATGAATATGTGGTTACAATTAGGCCTGGGTTGGTACGAGGGGTTGAGTTAGGAAAGTAGTTGGGATATAGATTGGGGCTGTAGAGTTAAGAAAGGGTGTGGGGTTATACTGTAGAATGTAGGGTGTGGTTAAAACAAGGTAGTAGAATTTGGTTGAGGGGTGGAGTAAGTGGAGGACATAAGGGGTTAGATTGAAGGATGCCGTTACAATGAGGCTTGGGGATTATGATGAGGGGTGAAATTACAGAAAGAAGGTGGGGGTTATGATGATGGGTGTGGTTACAATGTGACCTGGTGATATGGATGAGGGTAGATTTAGAAGTGATGGTGGTTAGAATGAAGCATGTAGTTACAATGAGATTTTGGTTGAGGGGTGGAGTTAGTGGAGGACATAAGGGGTTAGATTGAAGGATGCTGTTACAATGAGGCTTGGGGATTAGGATGAAGGGTGGAGTTATATTAAGGAGGTGGGGTTAGGATGATGGGTGTGGTTACAATGAAGCCTATGGACTGGGATAAAGTGTGGGGTTACAATGATGGGTGTGGATAGAATGTGACTTGGATGAGGGGTGGAGTTAGGGTTGAAGGTAGGGGTTAGGATGATGGATTTGGTTATAATGAGTCCTGGGACTGTTGGATTGGGATGAAGGGTGTGGTAAAAATGGAACATGGATTTGAGGCAATTTGAGGTATGGGAGAAGGCTGTGGTTGGGTTGGGGCCGTGGTTCCAATGGGGCCTGTGAATGGGATAAACAGTTGAGGGGATGAGGAAGAGGAAGCGTGAAAATAGAAGGTGTTTAATATGAGGGTTAGGGCAGAGTCATGGAATTATAGGTAGAATCATATATATTTATAGTGAGTTATAGAGTTATAGTGAGGGGGCAGGTTTATGGTAAGGGTCGGAGCCACAGTGGGCACTCAGATCACACTTTTATTTAATGCGTTTCAATGTCCTGAGGACATTTACTATGAGTAGGAAACACGGTACAAATAAACACACACATACAGACCTGCTGAGTCACCACAATCTGTGCTAATACACACACACATACACACACACACACATAGTACCTCAGCCAAAAAATCGTGTACACAGAGCTACATACTTTGTGTGTGTATATTTTGAGTGTGTACACATACACACAAACACACACACAATACCTTAGTCAAGAATTTGTGTACACAGAGCTACATGACATTCTTCATGCATGACTTTTCTTTCTCATCACCTTAACCTCAAAAATGAAACTATAAAAAAACATACAGTAGACACACAACAGATTTATTTGAACTAATGAATGCCCAGCTAGTAAAAAAAAAAACCAAAACCCTCCAAATATTTAGTGTAACCAGGAAGATGACGCTTACTGATTCTCATCTGGCCTGACATGACTTGAAAGAAAGTGTGAAAGTACACACTTGAACTGCAAAACTGATTTTATGACTGCTTGATTAGGACTAATCCCAGTAAGCGTGAGGCCAAAAACACGGTTATAGTCCAATTCATTTTTCCAAATTGTGGCCCACACACACAAGCACACACACACACACACACACAAAGAAGCTATGAGTTTTATTGTTTTACTGCAGGTCTGGTGTACGAGTGTGTATGTGTGTATGTGTGCGCACTTAATGGCTTATTGTTTTTCTCTCATGCTTATTGTTTTTCTCTCTAATATTAACAAGCGTCTGGATGTTTTTCTCTATGAATCATACCACCTGCGTTATCCATATTTTTAGTTCACATTTTATGAATCCCCGCATGTTGCTTGCTTTAATTGTTGTTTATTGTGGATTTAAAGCCTTTAAAACTGATTAACACAGCACTGTACACAATGTGGTAAAAATCGTTATCTTGGTAAAATAAATGCTATTTTGTATACATATTTTCAATGTGCAATAATCAGTTAATTTGTTTCCATATTTCTGCAAATAATTATGTAAGACACATTATGTAGAACATGATACGAATGCATTAATCTGTAGGCTTAATTTTAATACACTTATTTTAATACAGAAAGCTTGTTTGTATTTGGCTACGCCTTCTGACAGTCATTTTATTGACACTCTTTCTAGACGTCATCGTACAGTAGATTCTAGGGGCGGTGTCTTGTGAATATGGGTGGGAATCATTTAGTTTATTGAATAATTATTATTATTGAACCGAACTAAACTCTAGAGACATAATTTGGAATGAACTTCCCTAGAGGTCCGGACAGCTGAGTCACTGGCTATTTTCAAGCAGCGGTTGAAGACCTACTTATTCAGGAAACACTTCAACTAGCACTTCTTTCCTTATCTTTTGCATTTAAAAAAACAACAAAACAAAACACAACCTTTGACACTTTTTCATTGTAACTTTGAGCGAATGTTTTTAACTCATGGTATCTTAAGTATGTAACCTAGTGAGCCAGCATTACTGTATTCAATGTTAGAGATTTAAGCACTTATGTACGTCGCTCTGGATAAGGGCGTCTGCCAAATGCTGTAAATGTAAATGTAAATAATTTTAAAAACAAGCAAATGAAGAAAGAAACAAAAAAGAATTTTACCCAATGCACCTTAGATATGGTGGATATTACCTCAGTTTCATTTTATTCTTTCATCCTCATTGTCTCAGTTATTTTATAAATGTGGCTGATGTTTTTAATCTACAGAATGTTTGGCCTGATATTACCCATGATCCTCAGGCAACCTCTTTGTCAGCAGAAACTCGGGTCACTGGATTTCCTCACTTACACACCCAAACTCACAAAAACCCAAACCCTGATGTCCCACACACTCGCACATGACAGACAATTTACAGATACAGTCATTCTGCACACCATGTCTTTGGACTAATGGAGGAAACTGGAGTACCCAGAGGAAACATCTGAAGCACTGGGAAAATACGTAAACTCCACACACATGAACATTAATGCTTTGATTGGAAGGCAGGAAACGATAACAACCTATATGTAATCATATTTACATAAAAATACTTTTATTCTAGTTAGTTTCTGACTATTGCATCATATAATTAACCCAGATGCTACACTTCTATGGATGGGGTACAGCTAAATTTCCGTCAACTCAAATGAACTCAACATTTTGTTTTACTTTGTGTTAAAAAAATTCCAACTAATCAAACACGTCACAGAATGTAAACAACACTATGACAGGAATCCTAAACAAAAAACCCTCAATTCTGTCATGCCGTGTAATTAGACATAAAACTCTGTTTCTGATTTCTTATCTCAAAGGAAATTGGTATTCGTCCAACTCAAAATAAAATAAAAAAAACCCATTTTGTCTTGAACTATATGAAGACACTGTGGTGATGTATTGGTTCATTTGGCTTTGGTTTGGATCAAGGATTCAGCCCGGCCTCAGATTTATCCAAGTAATTGCTCCAGAGTGTGTTTATCTCATACACGGATCAGATCCCTGTTAGACTTGGATGATGGTGCTGAACATATTTTTTCCATCCAACACCCTGTCACAATTAGTAATAACGACATGAGGCTGCTAGTGCTAGTAATTTGGAAGCTGCTGGTTTCTAGACAACATTAAAAATTAATAATATTTTAAATAAAATCACTATATAAAATTATTATTTTCCTTTTGAGTATTAGGTGATTAAACATGGTTTGTTTTTGGAGTAACTAAACAAACTATATATATATATATATATATATATATATATATATATATATATATATATATATATATATATATATATATATATGAAAGAAATATTGATAATTTTATTTATTTCTATAAATTTTATTTTTATTTCTATTCTCAGATTTAATGTTAAGCTTTGTGAAAACAAGCAGCTATAAACTCTCTTGATGTTAACACGGCATAAAATGAAGCTTGTCATGTTCCAAAAATGCTGAATAAATATAAATATTATAAATAATGTCATTAATTATTATTATTATTATTAATATTATTATTATTATTATTATTATTAAGGAACATATTCAGGAGTCCTGTGATGTAAATATTAAATAAGCTATAAGCTATAATGTTGGTCATATGGAAAACTACATTGAAATACCTAAACATCTAACATTAACATTGTATTAACATTGAATGAAAAACAAGGCAAGAACATCAGCTAACAGCAGCAGCTAAATGTAAACAAGAGTATTAACTAGCTAGCAAAACACGCAGATACTCAGAACTTAGATAGTGCTCAAGGAAACTTTGGTAAACAGAAATTTGGAAACACACAACTGTTTGCATTTGTTAACATTTGTACACTTACCTCTTTTACTCTCTCTCTCTCTCTCTCTCTCTCTCTCTCTTGCACTCATTCTCTCTCTCAGCACGGGCTAATAAAAGTGTATGTACAACATTTTAAAGTGGGCCAGTTCAGAGAAACCACAGTAAACCTCAGGTCTAGTTGCCCACGTTTAGCCTTTACAATCCTGTGCTGGCTCGTAAAATTAAGTGCTACACTGCAATATACGCGGCTTAGAAAATCCAAAAATCCGACAGATCTCCAAATAAATTTGAAACAATCTGGTGTACAGTAAATATTCAGATAAAAAACAACTTGAGTTGAAAAGTCTCCCTTTTGTCCCCTGTTGAGAGATTTGGAATAGATAGATGGAGAATGGAGACAAGAAATGATCTGGTACTTATTATATCAGGAAAAATACATGAAATAAAGTTTGCGAAATTAGCTAAAATTTTTACAAATTTTTCTACTGAAATTTTGGAAATTTCAAAATGTAAGAGAATTCATTCTCTATGCTGTGTATTGTATACCATATGTTCATCCTCACATGTCCTCTGTTAGATCTTATAACAGAATGATTTGATTACTTTTCCACACTATTTTATACACTATTCGCTAATGAAACACATAGCTAGCAGGTTATTAGCTAGCTACTTCATAGACTACAATACAATGTCATGCTAATCACTTTTTAATCAAATGATTTGTATAATTAAAGTTTAAATAACATATATTCATGCTAAACTCATCCAAACTCATCCACCGTTTATTACGTGTATGCTGCTTGTTATTTAGACTTGTACACTAGCAATTTACTTCTACAATGTAAAATTTACAATCTACAGATTTGTTATCAATTTCTTTTTTAAACTTAATTCGGCATTCGATATACAGGTGGGTCTAATAATTCTGCTAGTTAGCCTACGATCTTGTTTGAAGTACTATGACTGAAATGTGTGATTAATTCACTTCACACTACCAAATTGAAGCACAAGCAGATGCTTTATTGAATAGTTCATCAACAAAACACGTTTTCAATCAGCTTAATCAAGCTACAATGTCAAAGCTAGCAAATGATCCATGAATCGTTGGTGTTTCATTAACAGCCGTCGTTTCAATCAGCTATTCCGCCCTAGTCTCTTATCATTTCCCACTGGGACAGGAAGTAGCACATGTTTTCCAACTCTAACAGTGATAATTTGATCCTCCCTCAAATCAAGAATTTTGTTCAGATTAAAAGTATTGTCTAATTTCAAAATCTAAACTGTTTATGCATTGTTCTTGCCTCCTGGCCATGTTTATGCTACAAAACCGGATTCCTTTATTTTAGTTAGAGATTGTAATAGCTAGGAATGAGGGAGTCATTTAAACCAAGTCCTTTTGGTGAATAAGAGTAGGAAGAACAACAGGTAACACTTAGAATCTTTGGAATCAGGTTTTAATCCGTAATTATTAGCACTGTGTGTAAGGAACGTACATGTGTTAGCGCTTTCATGAAGTATGCAGCGACAAATTAAAGAGAATGGTGTGTGATTTACAGATGTATAAAATAGTGTTTAGGGCTTACAGAGTTACACACACTTATTGAGGATATCATATTGAAAATGTAAACATTGGCATTAAAAAATAAAAATCTAAAGTGTAAGTTCTAGGCTAGAAAAAATACACCTATTGAATCTCATTTGTCACCAAAACTAAAAACTAAAAGTACTCTAAGAGTATATTAGTAGTAATAATTAGCTTGGTTAGCTTTTCCTTTAAACTGTAGCCATGTTTTCCGTACAGGAAGGCTTCGAATTAACCGTGACAAATGTTGACATTGTTTTACAAATTCTACGAATCAATATCAATTTAGTGTCTTGTGGCTTCATTCATTTGTCTGCATGAGTAATTAAAAAAATTAAAAATAATAAAAATGCAATATAACATTGTGCTGGATCAAGTGCTATTTTTAAAAACAATCAAATAATCGGATTGTTTGATGACAGCAGCGTTTAATGTGAAAATTACAACTAAGATTAATTTACCATTCAGACAGAAAAATGATTTAATGTCTCTTGCTTTTGTGTTAGTTTCCTTCTGTATTTTTTCTATTTTTTTGCATAATTTGCATATTCTGAATACAGTTTGTTGATCTTATATATGCATTTTTATGTTCTATGTTGTGTTTTTTAGTTTTACACAACAGATTATTCACTGATAAGAATCAACCAAGGAAATTATTTACATGTCTTTGCTAACCGACAGAGTAAAAACAAATTTTACTTGTTAGTGAACTCTGTATTGTAATTACAAATGATTTTTTTCTTTGCTGTGTAATGCTTGGTACAACTCATTAAGCACTGGATAATTACAGTAACTGATGCATTTATTCAGGAGCACTTGAGTCATGTGAATTTTTTAATTTTCGCATATGGAAGTCTGTTATTTTAGCAGCTAATTTCAGGTAGATATCAGTGCACACCTTGTTTTGATGTACAGTATCTGAGTGCCCCGGGCTTCTATAGCTTTACCCTGATTTGTGCTATCCTGCTACTCTTGGACAGAGGGGATGAATAAAACACATACTTTTCTTCATAAACCTTGCGTCTGCGCATTTCTGATTGGGTCTAAACTCATATTTATCTTGGGATGAGACTCGCCTTGTGTCACGACAAATGGGAGACTATAAACATTACTGACTTTTACAACACTGGTGTAAATATTCTATCACCTATCATCATATTATCTAATTAAAAAAAATATTTAAGGTTCCTATATCAAGCGTGCGAGCCGTCACCAAGTGCCTGGTAGACCAAGTGCCTGGTAGACCAGGTTTAAATTTTGTGGCTGTTTTGAATCCGAGCTGTGAATCATGAAGATATATTGTATTTTAAGGAAAATTTCTGAGTCTGTAAAGCTTTTGCTTCAGGGTTTAATTGTGGAAATAGTTGGAGGCGAGACAGCTGCTTTCACCCAGATGTAGCCATAAAACATACTGTAACTGATTCATCGTATTACAGGTCAAGGGTTTACCGGTATTTAGAAAAGTACCTAAAAAAATATTTACTGTAAACAAAACACTAAATCAGCATAATTGCTCTTTTCATAGATGTGTTACTAGCTTAGTTGTTAGATTTTTGAAAATTATAGAATGCATATAGTATTTATTAGGGATGAGCGAGTACAGCATTATCTGTATCTGTATCCGTATCTGTTAACCATATGAATTATCTGTATCTGTATCCGTACTCGGAATGGTTGGGGCCTAAGTAGGCGGGGCTTGTCTTGAAATGGGTGGGGCTTTAACCGGTAATAATTAATTTGTAATATTTATAACACTAGCTTACTACCTTTATGTTTTTATGAAATACAGCAAAAAAGTGTCAGACACTCAGTGTCTGGTTACTGGTTAGAGACAGCTGAAGGTTTAAAAAAGAAAAAAATCTCTGACAGGCAGAGACGCAATGCGAGTCGCATTCTACCAAGCAAGCACCACGTCTGAACGAACCCACGTTTACCAGAACTCTACTGGTTAGTAAGTACGTATTATTAACGTTACAACCTGAAGTAAAAAGCTGAAGAAAACCTAAACGTTAACGGAAAAGACCCGCGAACCCGAGTGACTGAGGGAGAGACAGAGAGCTGTTCTGTGTGTGACTGTGAGTGAGCAGAGCGAGACACAGCAACACAATACATCTGTATGTGTGTAGGGGAGGGGCGCTGTGACTAGCCTATCACAGAACGCTGACACAATCAGCTACCCAATGATGCTTTTCATTCAATCCGAGCACAGATATTGACTCGTATTACTCATATAATACTCGTACTCGGCAGAAGTGCTTTATCCGTACCGGATACTCGTTTCAGCCAAGTATCCGGCTCATCTCTAGTATTTATGTCTCCAGCACCAAGAGCAACAAGCTCAAACAAAACACTTGAAAGAATACAATTTTGATTGTACCCCACCTATAAACTAGCTAACAGTTCATTTAAAAGTTCTAGCCTAACTTTGCTGTAGCAATGAATATGTGCCTAAAACATAGTTAAAGGTAGGGTCTCCGTTGTTTGAGAAATGCTTCAGAAAACTGAGGCAAGCCGACAAACAAAACAAATACAAAACTAACATGTAGCCAATGAGCAGAAAGTGGCGTGTCTTGTCAATATGGGCGGAGACAGTGTTCAGTGCACATGGGTAACATTAGCAGAAAGCAGTTTTAACACTGACATGGAGGATAAAAACAAAGAAAGAAAGCGATCCGTCCTTTGCACGATTATGCTTGTGTGTCATTTTTGCTTGTTTGTTTATCTGCAATCGTATTGTTCTTCCCTTCAGCTATGATAAAGATACATTTCTTTAAATTAGTTGCCTGGGTTACGTATGTATGTGTGGGCGGAGCTATCAATACAGGGGTGGGACTCATTTGGGTTAGGGGCGTGTTTGTTTTGGTGATTTCAAATGCCAACATTGGCTTTCAAACAACGGAGACCCCACCTTTAATGAATCATAGAGTTCATTAAATAGAATATTTTCCAAAAGTATTCATTTCCCATAAAAGTCGTCAGGTTAGTCTGAATTACAAATGATGCTTTTTTTGCAAACAAATAAATTACTTTTCAAATTCAAAATTAATTACATAGTTATTAATAGTGTCAGTAAAATTAGGTGGATTTCACACTAGGCTTGTTTGCTGGGTTGAAAATCTGAGTGTGATTGTTCTCTGTGCCCCCTGAAGTTTTGGTCTGGTTTGACAGAATCAAGACTCAATAGATTCTGTCAAACTTCTGTGGTCAGCCTTAATATAGCAACCATGGAGCAGAGATGGTTAAAAACCTTGCTTAATAAATGGTGACATCTTGGCAGACCTTCTGATCAATATCCCAGAGCCTTAACTGTTCAAGTGGTATTCAATCTCTTAGATGCAATTTTATACCCTATTCCTAAGCTACAGAACTCATAACATAACATGATCTTAAACTTAGCCTTCGATTTTCCTTCAGACCGATAGTATGTTCAATGACATTTCATCTGAGGTAATTTTGGTCATAGCTGGAAGCCAATTACAAGTTTTAGATAGATGAACATCTTTCATCTGGACCAGGGCTGTCCAGACTCAATGGGTGCAGGCTCTTTTTCCCAACCAAAAAGAAGCCACACCTGACTACTGAAAGCCAAAATCAATTGATTAAAGAGTTGGAATTACTCCTGGTTGATAAGAATGAAATGGATCCAACCAGAATGGAAAGATTTGCTGACCTGTATGATGAAATTCCATTGTAAGAGAACATGATTCTAGAATAAAATACTGACTGCATTTATCAACCAATCTGATCAATTCCTTGGGGGAGGGTGGGGTGTGTGTGTGTGTGTGTGTGTGTGTGTGTGTGAATATTTATGCAAGCCACTATACATATCTTCATAATTCAGACATATCTTCTATGAACTGATTGCTATTCTCGACCAAGAATGTGGCAGACCACCAGATACAACATTGTTTGTTAATTAAAGTAAACTACAGTTAGACACATCATAAATCAGATGTGTCAAGAAGATGAAGGCAAGAAAAAAATGAAGCGATCAGTTTCTTAAGCTCTAATCTGGATTGTAGAGTTTAGAATACTTTTCTTCGACGATGTGTTTACACTGATATGAATCCGTTCAATTTACAAAGCAAATAGCAGGTAAGGGTTTCACTGAGCAGTTATGAATTAGTTAGCAATAATGATGACTTTTATGGCTTCCTCATGATTGTATGAGTTGTAGTTGCAACAGTGACTGATGACTGTGTGGAAAAGAGTTCACCTGAGACGAGTGTCCTGATGTGAATTTTATTCTGCGGCCAAAAATAATCTCAGCGTTTGTTTGGTTTGGTTTTGTCCCAGTGGTCTTTCCAATTGTTATGGCAACGCTATAGTGTTAGCGTGCTTGCTTTGTGTTTTATAGGCTTTAAAAATTGGGAAGCTTCCAGTTACAGATCTTTTCAAAGCTCTTGTGTGTTTAGCCAGCTAGCGGCCTAGCGGGTTTGCTCTGTGATAAAAGGGAATCTGCTGAAACTAAACCTGATAGCTAGCCCACATACCTTTTACTTTCTGAAAGCTTAGCATAGGGCTGACCTCACTGCATTGTTTTTCTTGGGAATGTTCATGCAAAGTACTTGTGCGAGCGAGTATCTAAAAGACGAGTGGAACCTGATCTAGTTGCTACAACTAACACTGCCAGTAGATTAGCTCATATGTAGGAGGGGTAGCAATCATAAAGCCTCTGATATTAACCTCATTGCTCTCACTGGCACAGCACACGGAGAGCAGGTTCGTTATTTTTTTCTCCAGACCATTACAGTTATCAGACCACAGCCGTGTGACGGATATCATATTTTATGTTTGCGATTTATAATTTCTTCTAGACGAATGTCTAACGAACGTAATGCGCTCGGTGAACTCAGTTAGCTAAAATAACACAAAAACACAAGATTTGAAAGTAATCGAATTAAAACTGATGGGACTCATTTATCAATCCGATATGAAAAAATATATTCTTAAATATTTCAGATTTATTCTTAGTAACTCTGAACTTACGAAAATCAGAACGCAAACAGAAACAAACCCTTAAATTAAAAGAAAGAAGACAAGGCATTCCATTAGCACATAATTTATGGCATCCTTTAAAAAAAGGTAATTTATGCATGATTGTCATTTACCAACATTGTGTAGGCAGGTGAAGAAAATCAATGTTCCTGAAACTTGTAAACCCGGAAGAAGTTTGTAGTTTTGGTTTAGCTGATGAAAACATTTATACACGACTAAGAATACCACAGAGCTTGTGCTAACTAATGATTCAGAATTTCTTGCTATATAACTTTTGTTATAACAATCAGAGACAGAAGCCAAAGATTAGGCACTCGACTGGAGCAAGTGGAAATTAAGAGAACGCTAACAAAACAAAACTGAACTGCTCTTCATCCTAAGTGATTCATTTACATGATCTCGTGATCTCCCTGGACAACCCTCACACTGCTTAATATCAAAAGGATCCATACATATTTATCCACACATGCTCAAGTGTTTGTTTAGTTCCTTGTGATTATTGATTCTGGACTACAGCAGCATTCTCTTGGAAGATCTACCTCTGAGTGCCATTTGACCTCAGATTTTCCAGAATGCTACTGCATGACTTGACCCTCTATCCACTGGCTTCTTGCAGACAAAGCATGAAATCAACCAGCACTCACTTACCCCAAAAGCACTTATCACTTCCCCACACTCCCTCAGAGTTCCTGTAGATGCCCAAATAGCAGAGTCACTGTCTGTCTAATTATGTCTACAGACCTACCTATTCCTGAAGTACAACTTCTAGCACTACGAAACCAACCAAAACAGAAGACTGATTTTATTCCAGGTATTAGTCTGTGACCTGGTAAACGAGTATCAGGATTTATTCATTGAATAAATGGAAGAATGGAGAATGAATGGAAGAATGAAGTCACTTTACCTACTAAGAAATGTACCAACCAAAAAACTCCACCCACTCTTGAGTGTCCATCAAACAGTTGGGCTACCAAAAATCAGGGGTCTTCTTTCGAGTGAGCCCTGGTTTGTTATCCTTTACCTGGTTCTTTTGTGGGGTTCTTAAGTAGTAACCAAACCAACAACACCAGAGTTACTAGTTATCGAAGGTTAGCTGTTTATTGTTTACCTACCCTAATGAAAACAGAAGAGATCTTGGCTTCACCTGGCCAAGAAAACAATGAAGCAAATGTCTGATGTGACCCCTACTTGAAATCTGCTTGAGACCTACTGCATTTTCAAGTCAAAGTCATTAAAATACATCTGCTTTATGCATGGCAAAAGAAATCACTCCACCAGCAACATCTTCATTATTCAGTCGAAGCTAATACAGATCAGGTTTTAGCATTTTTGTGCAGCTCGTTTCTAGCTAATGATGCATGATGTGTTGCTCTTGAACTCAATGGAACTAGTAGCTGCACAATTATTTGTTTAACCTGGTCTAATTTTAGCTCTTTCCTCTTTCCTACTCATGGCTTTCAGCTCTGCATGACATCAGGTTGTTTCACGCTTTTGAGAATAAGCAGCTGAACAGAATTTTTCCGTCCTCATTTCGTCTCGGCAGAACGCTGGATAAAATGGCGTGAAGAAGTGGATCACAGAATGGAAACGTTAAGGGTTTTGTTTTTTTGGTTCTTCTTGCTTCTTACAACACAATGTAATTATTTGTTCACGTATACCGGTTTATAAGGATGTTGAGGTCAGACCACAGGGTCAGGCATAATACAGAACGTATGGAGCTGAGAGAGTTAAGGGCCTTGCTTAACAGCCCAAAAATGGATTGTTGGTGCTGGTACGTTAACATCCAACCTTCTGATTGGAACCCCAGAGTTTGGAACCCTATCTGATTGGAACCCCAGAGTCTTAACCATTAACTGCTGCTTTAATAGAATGATTAATAGTATAGAACATGTTTCCTTGTCCTTTAGGACGTAACACACTTTTTCTACGTATTTTGCAAATATCGCAAATGGACCTGATGAAGATGTGAAAGATAACAATACCTGCTCAGGTGCAGAACACCAGACCTGACCTTAGTTCTCCTCCTCCTGAGACAAGCCGTCGTCTGAAGTGGTCGTATGCTGTATTTGTATTTATCCAATCACGGTTGTTGATGCGAATGCAAGTAATAAGAACGTTAAGTAGGAGTAGTGTGAAATGTGGAAGAAGATAACCCAGGACACATTTTTTTACATAGTGATACTGCATGCTATATCTTCCACTCTGACTCACTGCCACTCTATTTTAGAGATTTTCTTTATACACACTACTACAATTGCTTGTCATAGATCATCTATGGTACATTTTTTAAACTTCACAACCCTGTAATATATATTTTGTACAGTTACCTTGGAGAGTGGTTAGCACGTTCGCCTCACACCTCCAGGGTTGGGGGTTCGATTCCCGCCTCCACCTTGTGTGTGTGGAGTTTGCATGTTCTCCCCGTGCCTCAGGGGTTTCCACCGGGTACTCCGGTTTCCTCCCCTGGTCCAAAGACATGCATGGTAGGTTGATTGGCATCTCTGGAAAATTGTCCGTAGTGTGTGATTGCGTGAGTGAATGAGAGTGTGTGTGTGTGCCCTGCGATGGGTTGGCACTCCGTCCAGGGTGTATCCTGCCTTGATGCCCGATGACGCCTGAGACGCCGAGAATAGTTCGGATAAGCGGTAGAAAATGAATGAATGAATGAATGAATGAATGAACTTCCAAATCTTGTGATCTGTTAAGTCCTCCTTGTTGCTGTTGTGTTGTGGTTGTTGTGACATGAAATGTCCTCTTTGAGGATTACTTTACTCTAATCTGCTTTTTAGTTTTATCTTCATACTGCGGTTTATATTATATCGCTGTAGTATTTGTCTAATAGTCATCATTTTGCTGAGTTTCCATGGTTACACTGGCATATTAAGTGTGTGTGTGTGTTTCCTCCAGCTGGCGTCATCTGACGTTTCTTGTCTTCGATCTATGTTCCCTTTTTCTGAAACGCTCAGCATTTATGGAACGAGTGGATCTTGTTTCAGAAAGCCGCTAATCAGAATCAGGAGGTTCTCGTTTAATGTTGGAGCGGACAAGAGAGACACAAAAAGGTAGAAAAAGACAGCGGGAGAGAGGAATTTTGGGGGACGGAGGAAAAAAAAATACTTCAGATCACGTATTTCTTTTTTTCTTTCTTTCTTTCTTTCTTTCTTTCTTTCTTTCTTTCTTTCTTTCTTTCTTTCTTTCTGTCCCTTGTCTCATCTCTCAATCTTTCCATCGTTTCATCGTCCCTCAGTCGCTTGCTTAAGTTAAGTTAAGCTTTGTGTAGAGTTGCTGGTTTCTGCATTCAGACTTCATAAATCTCCACATAGCTTCTGGCTGCATTTAAAACATGACTCACGTTTTATTTTTTTTTTTTTTTTGTTTGTTTTCAGACTCAGATTTTTTGCTCGTCTCGCTCGCTTTCCAGAGTGACATCACATCCTCTTAAACAGAGCCACTACTGCATGATTACAGAGAAAATAAGTGTGTGTGTGTGTGTAAGACTCATATAAAATAGCACTTGTGTACGATCATGATTACATTTTCATCAAACTGGCTGCCCGAGCTGAAATCTTAAGCCTCAGGATAAGTAATTAATCCTGTTTTAATCACAATCTGGATTTTTGGCTTTCAATTTTAAATAAACGTCAGCATCTATAATAATAATAATAATAATAATAATAATAATAATAATAATAATAATAATAATGCTGTGCTTGGGTAATGTAAGACATTATTTGTAATGACCAGCACTTTAAATCACAAACTCAGAGTGTGTGATGAGTGTCACATAAAAAAGAATAAGTAGAAGAATAACTGAAGTTTTGTGTCATGTGGTGTGTCAGTTGTGCTGACATCTCAGTCATGTGACTCTGCTGAGGATTTTTTCCTTTCTCTTTTTTAGCTAAATTTATCATTGTTATTCTGCTGATTGTAATTATTACTCAGACTTCATACACCTTAATTTGTGAAGATGATCTTGTGAAGATGATCTTGTGAAGATGATCTTGTGAAGATGATCTTGCATCTGACATCCATGCAGCACCCCAGTCCAGTCCATTTCGTCCTAATCAATGAATTAGTTTACTCGTTCTCCAACATATGTTTGTATTTATGACTATAATCCGGGATCGTGTACAATTATGAAAGCTTATAAGGTACACTTACAAACACGGGGTCACAGGGAATCTATCCCAGAAGAACAGAACCGAAGCCTTTATATTGTGAGGTATACATTAGATCACAGTGAAAATCTTGCTTCACATATCCCAACTTTGGAGGTTGAGCACAGAGTCACCCATGATACAGCACCACTAGAGAAGAGAGGGTTAAGGGCCTGGCTCAAGGGCCCAACAGTGGAAGCTTGGCAGTGCTGGAGCTTGAACCCTGATCCTAGCAACAACCTAGAGCCTTAACCACGTAAACATCTACGTCCCTGAACAGAAAGCAGGAAACACCCTAGATATCCATTACAGTGCACAATCAAACAACCACTCACACAGTACGAACAATTTAGAGATTCCAATCAGCCTACAGTGTATGTCTTTGCACTTTGAGGAAGAAACCCAAGGACCTAGAAGAAACCTCTAAAGCACAGGGAGCTCATGTGAACTCGAACCTCCAACCCTGAAGGACTGAGGCAAATGTTCCTACCAGTAAGCCATCATCCGCCCTCAAACCTGTATGTCCTTATTCAACACAATCAGTACATTATTCACTATGAAATATGTGTTAACATGATGCCATGGAAAACATACTGGTTCTAAACCCCAATCCAAACTTTCATATTTAATTCACATGGTCTCTCTGAACCAGATTCCAGACTACATCTAGCTCCTAATTCCTGGCATTCTAAAAATCCATTAAAAATGATAAAAAGTGTGATATTAGATAATCATTCTTTTCCTAAATTGGCTTCAGGAGAAAGCACACACACACACACACACACACAAACACACACTGGCTTTGAGGATGCCGCACTCTTTAACATGCCATGATTTCATGAGCAGGCGACTAGAGAAGAAGAAAGTAATGGAGCAAAATGTGGAATAAGAGACTTTTTTGAGGCTTCTGTGGCTTGTGTTTATTTTGGCCTGTGAATGATTTAAGCTAAAATACTACTTTAATAGGATACAACTTCAATGTCTTATCGTATTACAGTGATATATACTGTACATACAGGTACTACATATACTACATGTCCAAAAACAATTAACTGACCAGTTTTGGTATCTCTTTTGTACCAACTGTAGCCTCAGCTTGTAGCCCAGCTGCCTTATCGATATGTTTGATGGATTATCAGTTTTGAGTTGCTTTTCAGCTCATCGTGGTTGTCAAGAGCGCTTATTTAAGTTACTGTATCCACAAACATGGGATGAAATCTGTCTTGTCTTATGTAGCTCTGTGTTGTTTTACAGTATGTACTGTAACACCATGGCCCTGGAGGAACGTTATCTCATTTCACTATGTACTGCATCAGCTACATATGTTTAAAATGACAATAAAATCTTCTTGACTTGACTTAATAGTGAGTGGAATGAGAATACAGGGTACCAAAAGTTTTGTCATTGTTTATACATGATGAAGTTGATACAGTGTGAGGATGTGATGTTCACTTAAGCCTTGACACTGGAGTCTGCCCACAGTAATAAACAATCTGTTCCCATGGGTAACATTCAGGTTTACTGAGCCAATCACACACACACACACACACCAGTGTTAATTTGGAGAGAACACAGCACGGGTACCGTTGACCCGTTGACTCCTGTCTCACAACCTTCTTACAACCTTCTCACAACAGTCGATTTTGTGCATTTTTTATTTTGTACCATTTGGAAGAATTAAGCTGACCTCAAAATGACCCACGGTATAAATTTAGATTAAAAGTATAACTTGCACAAGCTTTTCTCTCTCTGTTCAATTCTAATCTTTATTTTAGTGTTCAATCTCTCTCTCTCTCTCTCTCTCTCTCTCTCTCTCTCTCTCAGTCTCTCTCAGTCTCTCTCTCTCTCTCTCTCTCTCTCTCTCTTTCCTTTCTGCCTTTTACTTTCTCCATCTGCTTCACTTCTACATGTCTCCTTTCCTCTCTCTCTCTCTCTCTCTCTCTCTCTCTCTCTCTATCTATCTCTCTCTCTCCCCATCCCTCTGTTCTGATTGTACCACTCGGTGATGGAGAACAGAAAGAAATCGACACTCAAGGCCCTGCATTGTTCATATCACCACTAGATGGAAGCAGTAGTGCAACATTGGAAAAAACAAGGGATAACGTGCAAGTTCCCTTCTCTTTAGTTACTTGTCTTTAGTCAAACACACACACACACACACACAGCTCTCTTTCTCTCTCTGTATGTGCATGTGTGGGATTGAAGCCAGACGTGACTTGTCACACTGAGTATTTCCTATCAGGCGTAAGAGAGACTGAGAAACACACACACATACACACACGCACAAGTAAACCTCATAATTGTCTGGTCTAAATAATCTGCCTTTGTTCTCCTGATTTGTTGATTTGATGATGTTCTTTTGTATGTGTGTGTATATAGTCACTTCTAGTAGACTGTATTCTGTGCCTGAATGTGTGTGTGTGTATCTCGGTGAGTGCGCATATGGGGCAGATTGAAGCCAGGCATCTATCTGTCTCTTAGCTCTGAGGTGTGTATAGTCTTATTCTAAGCTTGTTTAAAGGTGTGTATGTACAGACTTGTATGTATGTATGTTTAAGTTTGGTGTGGGTGTGTAACGAGTGAGAGATAGTTAAGTTCATTGGGCTATTTGTCACAACACAGTTGACCTTTGACCCCTTCACTAATACATCATACTCAATATAATCTGTATTATATATATGTAAGAGAGAGAGAGAGAGAGAGAGAGAGAGAGAGAGAGAGAGAGACTTTCAGAGATAAAACTGCTATGAGAACATTTCTTCATAAATCCTGAAGACGGATATCTAGATGTCTTATCTAAACAATAATAACCTTTTTTTTGGCCAATGGCTATTATACACAACGTTTTAAACTAACATCACTAGCAACCAAAGCCCTGAATGCTTCCTTATGGAAATGGGAAATCACTTCATTCTTCTTGGAAGAATTGCATCAACAATTTTCTGTGTTGTACGAATCACAGAGCAGGATTTAATCAGGTGATCAAACATGGCCTCCGGTCACATTGTTTGACTGAAGAGAAATGGAGTGATTAATGTGCAGATGGAATGCTAATATTTCTTGTTAGAAGGTAAGACTTAACAGATTTTATGAAATGTTGTAGGTACGGATTATAATTTTTTTCTCATTTTTCTGTTTAGAAGTTAAGGCCTTATGCCTAATGGCTTGGAAGCTCCTCAAGCTTGGAGGGTTGTTGGGTTTTTTGATTCCATTCGTTGCAACTGCTTCTAAAATTTTCCAAAACTTTAAAGACTTTTTGAGGTGTTTCAGAATGGACAAATTTTTATTTCAATTTAGCTAAATCATTAATGTGCTTATGCTATTACCTAGTTAACCTATGATCGCTTACTGCCTAGATGCTAGTTAATCAAATGCCAATTCTTTGTATAATACAAACAACAACAAAAAACACTATCATTACTTTTGAAATAAAATATTTATTTAGCTTCTTTTGCTAGGATGCTAATATCTGTTTAGATATTTAGATAGTACTGATTTCTCATGGCTAAGTTTAGAAGGGTCTTGTTTAGATTTAATTAATTGTAATTCATCCAGTTTTCTAAAACATTAAGTACTTTTTTGAGAATTAACTGAATTATTTTTATGCGATTAGCTAGTTAACCTATAATAGCTATTTACTTGGATGATAGTTAACCAGATTGTGTTTACATTTCTTTAAAATATTATTTAGTTAGAAAATGTTTGCCTCGCGTTTAAGCTTGGAAGGTTGGTAAGATGGTGTTTAGATAACGTTCATTGGACAGCAAAGATTTTTTCAATTTAGCAAAATCATGCTATTAGCTAGTTCACCTATGCTAGATAACTTTTGGGATGCTAACTAACTACGATACTTAAAGATACAATTTAGAAAGTTATAAAGATTAACTGACACTTCAAGTGTTGGGTTTAAAAAAACTAAACCAAAGAGTATGTTTACAGATCAAAATGATTTTAGCCATTGTATCTTATTTAGCTTTTTTAAACTAACATTGTAGCTGAACCTTGTAGTTGCTTCTGTCTTGCTTAGCTAACCTTTTAGCTCAACCTTCTAGCTCATATAGCAATCAGTAGTAGCTGATTAATAGTAGTAGCTATTTAGCAAATATTAGTGGTGGTGTGTTAAACACCAAAAATTAACAGCAGCTAGTTCAGGATCCATCCTAGTCTAAGCTGACAAATTAACAACAGACGCTAAAGTGAGCCATAGAATATATGATATTAAATAACAGCACAAAAGAGTGTTTTTTGCTAAAATTACAACAGATTTTATATATATATAAAAAAAAAATCTGCTGCTGCTGTTTAAGCACTGTTCTTGCCAATTGTTTGCTGTGCCTGATGGAAAAATGTCTACTGGAAACCATTAGGATAATTGTTTCTGAGATTTTTTTATTTATATAGTCATTTACTTTTAGCAAAAAAGTGTGTGCACGCTTATATTAACACAGTTGTATGTTTGAAGTGTGCTGCTGCTGCAAAATCCTGTTGAGAATATAAGGTGTGTGAGATATAAGCTCTTTGTGTGGCACAAAGCGTGTGTGGTTTTTATATACCATAAAGGCTTTAATATCTGAATCAGTGCTGACTGATATATTCCATGTCTCTGCTGATTGATAAAGCGGCTCTGCGTTAGGCTTTTTGAGCTTCTGGAACATTCCAGTTCTTGTACAGATCATAACTCAGGCTAAATGCTAATCTCCTGGAACATTACACACTCAGGGATTTCGAAAAAACAATAAACCTCGCTCCACCAAAACAAACGTCTCTTCGTTTAGGAGATGTGATGGAGCTTTGACAGAGACAAATAAACACGTCAAGCAACAAAATAGCTTTGTGATTATTGACGTGAAACAAAAGCAACATGGCTCCTGTTTGGAGCTTTAAAAAAAAAAAAAAAACTTGTCCTTGTGTTGGGTGTAAATTGTGGATAAAAGTGTTAGTAAATATTTTGCTGTTTTGATGTTTATTACCTTGATTCTAGCAAGCATCTTAATTATAAACAATGTCAGGGCTGCTATGCTAACTTTTTCAAAAAAGTTTTGAGGTTAAAAAAACATAATGATACCTCAAAAAGGTGTTAATCCTTAGATTTAAGTGATAAGGTTCATCATTTTAACTGGAAACAAAGTTCATAAATGAACAGAGGGATTATATTATAGCAGCTCAGGATTATCTGTAAAACTCCATGCTAACGTTAATCCTAGCTTCCATTGATTGGTGTGGCTGAGAGGATTTTTTACTCCAGACATAAGTCCTGTTGCAGATTTCGTTGTCTGTTCTGTCTTCCTCTAAAGGTCTCTTCACACAACTGTTTTACATAAATATAATTGTTTTATTAATGATGAATACAAGCTTAAACAAAGAGTCTGTGTTGCAGCTTAGCCTTGAGAGTTTCACGAGATAATAGGAGTGGGTTTTTATTTATTTATTTTTTAATATATGAGTAAACTTTGACTACTGCAAGAACTACAGTCTAAATCATATATGAAGAGAGATGTACATTAGATATGAGACCTTGGGCTTAGATTAGTATTGTGCATGGAGCGTTTACCAAAATACAAGTGCATTAGCAGAAACCTATCACTTGAATTCTGATATTTTTCAGTGCCACTGTTCTTGACAAAACCCAATGCATTCTGAGAAATCTGAATCGATCGTTCGATGGTTCTTTGCCCCAAATTTGTGTGTATTATTGAGGATGGTTAGGACTAACGGTTTTGATTTTAATTCCACCAGAGGGAAATGGTGAGAGCCTGAGAAAATAAACATAGTCAGACATCTGTTGTTGGTATGAACTGATTTTTTTTCAGCCGGGGAAATTGAGATTTTTGGTTGTAAAAGGAAAAAAAACAAAAAGACTTTCCACTGAAAAGAGTATTCATTTTAGTGATACAACAATGCATTGAGATGTCACCGTAATAAGTGACAAACAATGAGTAAAAAGACAGGGTTTATATTGTTCTCTTTCTACATTTGTTCAGGTGGCCAATTTTAATCATGAAGTCATTACCGGAACCGTGGCTCATTTGCCATTTGGTGACATAGGAACATCTTTGATTGCTCTTTTTTTATTGAATATTAAACAGTGAATGTTGTAATTGCAAATGCGAAAACCATGCCAGTTCTTCCAGCTGTTTGTATTGTGTGTGTGTGTGTGTGTAGAACCTTTATTGAAGCAAAGCTGCTGAAGAAATCATGGCTTCTGGAGAACATCACGTATGCTAAACCAAATTGGTTTAAAAGTTTTCAAAGCCCAGTATACGCTCACACGCTCTTCTTGCAGAATTGCAGTTGGGGGCAAACAAAGCTCTATTCAGTACTGAGTTTCCATGTTGGCTGATGCACTTTATGACAAAGTATGTGGACCCCCGATGATCACACCCTTATATGGGCTTTCATCCACCTGTTAGGAAGGCAGAATGTTCTGAAATGCTTTTTAGAATTAACCTTCACTGGAACTAACAGGGCCAAAATACTGTTCCATGACTTAACACCTCCATGTAGACATGTTTGGCCTTGTTGGACTTGAAGAACTTGAGCATTGAATGAGGATGTGATAGCTCAGTCAAATCACAGGACCACCAAACTGCTTCTGCTAGGCCCTGGAGCATGGCGCTTAACCCTGGACTGCACAGTTTATAAAGTAGATAAATGTAAGTCACTCTGGCTTGTGTGGGCATGTGCCAAATGATGTAAATGTAAATGAGTATCCTGTACAGAACCCTGATCTCAACCCCACTGAACACCTTTGAGACGAACTGGAGCACTCAATGTCCCCAAACATTAGAACCAATTAGAACTAATGATCTTGGATGGACAAATCCTCCATAAATATGGTCCAGAATCTACTGGAAAACCTTCCCACATGAGTGTGTCTTCGATAGCAGTCTTGACAATAAATCTGGCTGGAATTTTGGATCCCTAAGTTATCCTTCTAATACATTATGGTTTCTATACCAAGTACATATACAGTGATTAATGAATATCTAATAATAAAGGAATTCAAAATAGAGATTCATTAATAATTTGATTACTACGATCTACATTATGAAACCATAAACAGACACAAAACTATTAATATGAAATCTATTAATAAAATGAACAGTTAAAGCATGGGTTTCTGCTGGATTTGGGGAGAAATAATGGCATTTATTTATTATTTTTACATGGTTGTAATCAGAGCGTGCACAATCCTTGCATCAGACCTCAAGCCAGATTGGAAAGAATGCTGAAATATCAGTTACTTGAAATGAACTGCATTGTTGGTAAAAAATTTGCATCTACCACATTAAATGTGGTAGCTGTGGTGTACACAAGTGCTGTATAGGCCACACCAGACTGACCCGTGGGTGTTTATTGAAGGGTAAAAACCACCAAAATGTCAATGTAACACTCACTTAACTTTAAAACATTTTTTATTGTCTGCTCTATTTTTTTCAACACCTGCATATTTAGAAAGACTTATTTTGTAAGAATTTTTATACAGAATTTTCTATTAGAATGATTATATTTTAATAATAAACAAGGAACATTTTATTGGAAGCTTAATTATCTGTATTAAAAATGGCAATAAAATAGCCTTTGTAGCCAGACTTCGAATACAAACAAAAATTTTAATCATTGTCAAGTTGCTTGTATTAAATACACTTGGAAAACACTTTGGGACAGCACAAACTCTGCATCTCCGCATCAAAGGAAAACGATGCGTTCATGTTTCATGACTTATGGAATAGAAACAGTTCTTGGACGCGTGTTTGGGGTTATGCGAATCCTGAATCTTGTAACGCTATGTGTCAGTTGCTGGCTCAAACTTATTTTGAAACTGTGCCCCACACACACACACACACACACTGCACTAACATGAACTCAAAGATTGCCATGAAGGCCATTGTGTTAGCAGAATTGTCTTTTCCTGTCATTGTAGCAATCCTTCTTATACAGTCTGGGATTCTTTATCGGCAAACACACAGCATTTCCCTGTCAACACACACACTTGTTTGTAACCAAGATTTCTTGGAGGCGTGGTTTGTGTGTGTAAAATTTAATTTAACGACTTTAGCGATATGTAATACTGCTATGCTGCCTCCTGGTGGTCCAGTGGCAGAATCCTGTGCTCTCATTGTCATGTCTGGGTTTCTTTTTTTCAGTCAGGGAGCTAACCAGGCACTGAAGCACTAACTCTTGGTGACTGTAAAGCCTGGATAAAATAGGAGGATTGCGTCAGGAAGGGCATCCGGCGTAAAACCTGCCCCAAATCTATATCTATATTTGCTCAAGTGGTTAAGGCTCTGGTTTGTTGACCGGAGGATCAGGGTTCACTGCCAAGCTGCCACTGTTGGGCCCATGAGCACGTCCCTTAACCCTTACTGCTCCAATGGTGCTGTATTATGGCTGACCCTGCACTCTGACCCCAACCTTCAAATTTGGGATATGCAAAGAAGAATTTCACTGTGCTGTAACGTATATGTGACAAAATAAATTATTAATTCTATTCTATGTGGACCACATGCTCTGCTGTGTTGACCCCAAACAGGGAGCAGCTTAAAGAGCAACATATATAATACTGTTATGCTTGTGATGCATATAATAGTATGAGTTTTGAAATGAAATTATTATTAATTCATTTTGTCCTCTGAAACTCTAACATTTATAAACACATGTTTACTGTTACTGTGTAACTTCAAAGCCCAAACCTTTTACCTTAGACCGGAGACTCCTTCCCAAAACACCAATAAAAGTCCAAGTATCAGATATGGGAAGCTGGCAGTGTTTTTTAATCTATGAACGTTTACAGGAACAGGTGCTTTTTATTTTTAACACAGGTGAATAATGTAGTGATGTCATCATTAAAGAGGTACCGTAGAAGGAGGAGTGAAATCTGCAGTGCCAGCTGGGCTGCTAATTGGCCAGGTGGCCCAACACATACAGTATCACTTACTTGCCCTTGGGAAGCTGAAACATCCCATTAATGTATAAATGATCCTTCTTAGCTAATGTGTACTTTGTCTGAACTTTGTCTATAAATGTTTTAATAGAATGACGGTATTCGTATAAAATGATATAAAGCTGCTGCCTGGATGAGTGACTGGATTTCTCTTTTGTCAGTAACTGATTAGATTAAACCAGACATGGTTATATATTGCATGTGAACCTGTACAATACAGAAATAAGTGAAGATATAATTTGGCGCAAGGAATAAAATTGTGACTTAGCCGTGTAACACAATAGTAGACGTCTGTTGTGGGAGTGGCCTAAACTGGTGATTGTGTCTGATATCTGATAGAGCAATGCTATTGTGTTTATGCTATTTGGATAGTGTGTAGTAGGGCAGCACGGTAGGATATGGTTAATATCTAGCGATGAGAATTTGACTCTCATTGTTTCTATTCAATGTTTAGATTCAAGGTCTTGACAAATCCCTGATTGGCGTAAGCGCTTCCTCTTCCTGTGACAGCAAGGACATGCATTCATACAGCTGCCAAAGCTAATATTATTAATGTTGTAACCATTTTAGCCTTCCACAAGCCACACCACACACACACACACGTATATAATTAGTAGCTGGATTGGGAATGTAACTAGGCAGTGAGGAGTCAAATCGGGGGGGATAATATCCTAATTCTCAACTCAGGACTCAACTTTATTTTATTTGTCCAGTGTGTCTTGTCCCAAATTGCAGTAATGTAGTAAATAGTTAATTCCTGACACTAAAACCAATAGTTTGGGAGGATGTTTGCTTAGGTGTGCACTTTTTTTTAAGGCAAGTTTTTTTTTTTTTTTGTGCTTTTAAAGTTTAGTCCCTTCTAAGCATCTATTGATTGAGATTACTTTAATCTCTAACAATATTTAAGATGGGACCCAATATGTTGCTTAGCTAGTGTTACCACTGCCGTTAAAGTTTATTTATTAAAGAACATCATATTATAAACCATGTTAGTTACATTTCATGCTAGTAATTTAGAGTCCTTGGTGGCTTAGTGGTTAACACGTTCGCCTCACAGCTAAAGGGTTGGGGGTTCGATTCCCGCCTCCGCCTTGTGTGTGTGGAGTTTGCATGTTCTCCCCGTGCCTCGGGGGTTTCCTCCGGGTACTCCGGTTTCCTCCCCCGGTCCAAAGACATGCATGGTAGGTTGATTTTTTTCATCTCTGGAAAAATTGTCCGGAGTGCGTGAGTGAATGAGTGTGTGTGTGCCCTGTGATGGGTTGGCACTCCATCCAGGGTGTATCCTGCCTTGATGCCCAGTGACGCCTGAGATAGGCACAGGCTCCCCGTGACCCGAGAATAGTTCGGATAAGCGGTAGAACATGAATGAATGAATGAATGAATGAATTTAGAGTCCATCTCCTCACTAAAAAAAGCCACTTTCTCTAAACCTTTGACGTAGCGTGTCCGCCATGCAAACCGTTGTGTACACTCTTACCATAGTAACAATCGTGTATTAGAATGTGTGTATTAATATTAAACCAGTAATTTGAACGACTGAAAATTCCATGAACCCTTTCTGACCAATCAGATTTAAACATTCAGCAACTGCTTTGTGGTTTAAGCCACAGTGAAAGAGTTAGTCAATTATTGTGGTAATAAAAATATGTTTTCAGCACATAGCAAATGTCAAGTCAATTTTATTTAGTGCTCGGGGAGCTTATGCTATGGTGGTATGTGGTTTGGGAAACATCCAAGCTTTTAAAATTAGATGTCTGAGTAATTACTAAAATAAATAACCAATGCAGTCAACAAGTCTGAATAAAGGTTGTACTTTATTCAGTGGGGATTGAACGTCTGATGGTACTACGTGATGTAATATAAAGGTTTGTTTAGTGTGGACAATTTGGCAGAATTTTAATTTCGACGATAGATTTAAAAAAAAAACAAAAACAAACGATGCCTAAAACAAACACTTCTCACAGAGAGAAGATTCAAAAGAGCATGCACAAGTGCAATGTATAATAATTGTTGTCATTATATTTCATGCAGTTGCTCAAAACTCAGTTCAGTGTGATGCTGCGATCGTTTGCCAGAGAAAAATCTGTTATCCATTCTCCTGTTGTCTAAGAGCTCATCTGGGTGCAGTAGCTCTGAAAATTAAGAATCTGCGATTCCCTACAGCTCCAGCCCAGGGAAATAAAGATGGAATGAAAAAGACCTTAAATAATGGTTGGTGGAGACTATAACTATACTAGACGAGTGCGTGTTACAGCATGACTCTAGGGAAAAGTTTGCTGAGGCTGGGCGGAGGACATCCAGGACATTCAGGAAGAAATATAACCAAGGAGGAGGTTGTGACCGCAGCGAAGGATCTTAACCTGAAGCGTCCGTTGTGGATACTTTTATGAGGGGGTTGTTTTTTAAAAAAATATTGAACACACACTGAAATCCTGTCTCAACAATCTAACAAGCTTTAAGAAAATATGTACGTATGAAGGAATCTTTCCCGAGTTGCTGGACAATAGAGATAATTTGATAACTTTTTTAGATAATCAATACTGTCAAGGTCAATATGAGTGTAGGTACTTAAATGTGAAGACAGGAAGGCAAATGTGGTAATGATGTCTTTTGTTCCCCTCTCAGGTTGTCTCTGAGAAATAATGTTTGTCAGCAACTCACAACCAGATCTTTCCCGTGAAACGAAATTCCAGCTCTGCCACTGGATTTGAACTGCAAGTTCTTTTCAGGATCAGTCATTTATTTGCTGTTATTTTCTTCTTTTCAACATGTTTTTTCTCTCATATGCTGGACTTCCAGGAGCCATCTGCAGAGGGGAAAAAAACAAAACAAATAAAGGCCTGGGAAGCCAAGTGAAAAGTCATTCTATTTTATTGTAATTTGCTAACAGCTTTTTCCGGGATTACTTAATTAAGAGCAGCTTGTCATCTAGCTCAGGAATGCTGTTTATCTCTGTCTGAGTTTCAGGCCTATCATTCATCCCACTATTGTGTCCCGAGTGTCAGCAAAAGATTAAAAAATATTTGTTTAACAGTAACGCGAATCCATCGTCACAGTTCATAATAACACTCTGAAAATAAACCTCAGAGGAACGTCATGCTACGCTGGACGATTTTGAGTATTTAATCCTTAACTTGGAAAGGTGTGATCGTAAACATTGTACTTTTTAAATCTTTCCTTTTTTTTTTATTTCCGTCTGATTTGTCTTTGTAATTTGCATCTCAGCAATATCTCGATTTCATGCTTGACGGACAAGACTCCGAGGTGTCATGAGACTACTTTCACTGGAGAGTTATTAATGCGAAAAGTCAGGGACCTAGCAGTTATTAACAACAAACAGGACAAGGTTAAAGACCATTGGCACAATTTCAAAACCAGAGGACGTATCTAGAGACTAGATAGAGAGCCAGAAAGAGTCCAACTTAATGATAATCAACAAATAAGGAATCAGTGGGAATAATACAAATGGGTAAACGAACAAATCCAGGTTCATACATAATAAAGCAGATAAGTTGGCTAATAATAATCAGGTGTGAAGTATTTTATTGCTACCGTACTAAAGTAACTATTTTGCCAGTCTTTACAGAATGGATGTAACCATGACCTGTATAAAAATATTTCTGGAATATCTCTAGAGTTCTGGAATTCTCCCTTTGGTTGTGGTGAATTACCAGGAGATTGACCAAAACCACTGAATCTTTTCTTGATCGATTGGTCTTGCAGCTAACCAAGTCTATTCATGCCTCTTCATTTTTTTCATTGCTTGCCAGTACATCCTTTTGGTTTTCTGGACCAATGGAGCAACTGGGGTTGGTAGCCAAAAACAGATTAAACAAGGGTTGAGAGTCCTGTACGTCAGTGTCCTAGCCAATGGGAGGAAATGGAATTTCGTATATTTCTCACTCATTTTCTACCGTTTATCCGAACTACCTCGGGTCACGGGGAGCCTGTGCCTCAGGCGTCATCGGGCATCAAGGCAGGATACACCCTGGACGGAGTGCCAACCCGTTGCAGGGCGCACACACACACTCATTCACTCACGCAATCACACACTACGGACAATTTTCCAGAGATGCCAATCAACCTACCATGCATGTCTTTGGACCGAGGGAGGAAACCGGAGTACCCGGAGGAAACCCCCGAGGCACGGGGAGAACATGCAAACTCCACACACACAAGGTGGGGGCGGGAATCAAACCCCCAACCCTGGAGGTGTGAGGCGAACGTGCTAACCACTAAGCCACCGTGACCCCCGAATTTTGTATATATATTTTTTTTTTATAAAAATAAGAAATACACTTTGTTTTGCTCAACCATTCTAATATGCTGCAGGTGGTATCCTCAGGACAGCATACTGATATTTATATTCAATTGCTGGATAAATGCTATTTATATGCATGCCACTACTGTATGTGCCCTGGTAGGCCATCTTTTTTTCTTCTTCTCTCTCCTTTGATGGCAATTATGGGAAGCTTAAGCAGAAGTTACAGGACTTAGAAATGCAATGACCAATAGTTTCATGGTGTTACCTTTTAAGGTTGGTGACAAAGACAATAGATATACGAGGTAACTCTGATGCCTACCTCTGCCTCAGATGCCTAGATCTGGTGATGTAATGAACGTATCACCAGCTGTATGGTACCTGGGGTGTCCAGAAATGTGTACACATCTGTGAACCCACTGCATCCAAAGGCTGTAGTTTCTTTTGTTGCAGGAAGGATCATCCAGGTCTCCCTTCGATGGCTAACAGATATTGGTTCCTCACATCATACATTTGGTTGAGGTAAATAATTTTACCTCTAGATTACCTTTAGATTGGTTAATTTTCTTGAATACAAGGCAAAAGGATTACCTGATTTCCCCTGATTTTAGGAAAGCTCATTGCTAATTCCACTGTCACCCTCCAGGACGAAAGGTAGCGACGGACTAGGATGCTGTGGTATGGGAACAATCCTTCAGTTTTTTAAGGAAGTATGTAGCATCCCTCATTTGACTAATTTGGCCAAGCCCTGACCTCAACCCTACTGAATGCCTTCAGGGTGATCTGGCTGTTTAACCATGAGGTGAATATGTCTAGTAAACTTACCAGCACAATTACACTGCATTAAAAACACCACAGTATTTATTTTGTTTAGATAAAGGTACTAAACGTCTTAGAACATAAAACTTGTGGCTGTTTATGAAACATCATGATTAACGTCCATAGTTGTTGGTGAAACATCAGGAGTAAACATTATGGTTTTTGTTGGAACATCAGGACTATCGCATGTGGTTGTTGGTAAAATGTCAGGATTAAGCTATGTGGTTATGATGTTGTCTCCTTACTTATACTAGTGATGAGGAGCGATCGCCTCCAAAAACTGCAGCTCCTCTGTTCACAAGAGTCTCATAGTTCATGCCACCTTGGTAGCACCAACACCACCTAAATTGAATTGAACATTCATCTGGTATCCAGTCTCTGTCTCTGCCTCATCCATGCCTCCTAATCATATTTACCTTATGTGTCTTATGTTGTGTTATTGTGTTAAGTTCTTTCTAAATATCCAGGCTCTGGACTTATTTGGCATGGTAGTTCTTTGTGCATCCCATTGTATCCATAGTAGAAATCTTTTCAATTGCCATGGTTCAAATCTGATATATGAAACAAAAGATAATTACCATTATAGTCCATTTAATAATTGCTCTTGATCTTCCTGATAGATGTATGAGATTCCTAACACTGGTTATTGGTTGTTAAACACCAAAATGTGAAACATTTTTTAGACCTGTCTGTTGTATTTAAAGCTAAATAGTGGATTGTCTTGCGCTAAATTCCTGTCCTCAGACGAGCACCAGAACTAGTGGGGGTCAAGATTTATTTTTCTTTGAGCCCAGTGTTGTGAAGACATTTACCTCAGAAGACGTGTTGATTCGTTGTGAGGAGAAATATGCCGTGAAGCTCTCCTGCGGAGTGAGGAAGAGGTGGACAGTTGAAGTGTCCAATGGAGTTATGAGATTTTTTCTCAAGCTATTTTCAAGACTTTAGATTGGTTAATAACTTGTAAAAATAACAGACCCACGTGGGGACTGACCAATAGCATCGATATGTGAAAAAATATGAAATTGACCAAATTTGGACATACGAGGTTTCCGCCCGACAGCGACGATATATAACATACATGCCCAGAGTTTATCAAATGGTAATTAAATACAAATAAATATTTACAGGAAAAAATGAACATGGTTATCATCAATGCAATTCTAATGAATTGATGAAAATATAGAATTCTTGACATTCCCATGCATTTTATGGATATTAAGGCTACAGTAGGTGTAAGCTAAGTAGATCTTTTTTCCATCTTTAACTTTCCAGTTTTGGCCCAATATGGCTTTAGATGCTTGTTTGTGACTGAGACTGGAGTCTACTAATGTTGTAGCCCATTGGTCTTATTATGTTGTGCATTCTGAGATGCTTTTCAGCACACCATGGTTGTAAAAAGTGTTTTTTTTTTTTTTTTTTTTGTTTCCTTTCTGTCAGCTTGACCTTTCTTCCCACTGCTTCATTGTTTTGGGGTATGATTTTCTTTTACACCCTTTTTTTACACACAAGTCTAGGTAGATCATAATCCTTGGGGATCAGCAGTTTTAGAAATATTCATACCTGCAAATTTGGTGACAACAAACTTACCAAGTCACTGAGAGATTATTTTGGTATTCTAGTATTTGTTCATAATTTAACTCAAGCTCTTGACCCGTACCTTCATATTTCATTTACATTGTCATATACATGTTTGGCTAATCCCTAGTCTATGGACTGTCTCTTGTGTCCACTCTTCCACAGAAGACCAGAAATTTCGTGTATCGTTGGGTTTTATTCAAACGTCTTTGTGACCTTTACTCTTTCGTCATGACAGGAAAGACTGGTTAATGGTGAGTAATTCTCAAAGGGAATTTATCATTTCATTTTAGCCCCACTGTGGATTATTGACCTTTTACTGGGCCAGAAAGGTGATATATGTAGGTAAATGTTGAAGAATGCCCTTGTTAATAAACAGGTATGAAACTTGAATCTCTGCACGAGTAGATTGGAACAGTTCTGGGTTTGGAACATTTGGCCTTTGGGTTGCACATTTTATGCATTTAAAGGGGGGAAAGCATTCTTCAGTGCTGACTAATGATGGTTTGGCGGTAAATGTTGCAGAGCCTCGGCTGATCTCAGCAGGAGGATCATTTATACGAATTGGAAATGCCGCCAAAATACTCTGAAACAAAATTGGCAGAAATGCAGCTCTGTGTTCACTGGGATGGGTATCTGAGTCCACAGTCTGATCAGTAGCAGTTAACAAAACCTTTCATACGTTCAAGATGTCCAGAAGCATTACCTCACCCTTCCAGGATAACTAGCATTAAAAAAAATACATAGCTACGTATTATTTAGGTATACTAAATAAATCTTATTTAGCTGTAACTGGTTTTATTTATAAAAATTGCTTTTAAATATTTTAAAACCCAGACTGTCTAAAAGCATCTGCTAAGCGTTTATTTACTTTTAACATGTAATGAACAAGATATAGAAATTACATGTACTGTATATAAAGTAATTGCACAGATTATTGGACTTCATTCCAAACAAGATTATAACTTAACACTGTCATCTAAATTAGCTGGAAGGATTTTAATTTAATGTTGGTCTCTATAGTCTAAAGGTAAAAGTTATTCATGGCAAAATCTCTGATTCATTCAGTTACTTTTGTTTATGGTGTATAAGAGATATCTGGAGAACTTGAGAAAAGTTAACCAGCTGAGCTCTAACTACCAGAATTACAAGATTGCTATTAGGTGTTTATTCAATGCTTGATGTTGTCTCAATTATATCGATTCTTATACACCATAATTTCCATTCACCACCCCTCCCTCCCCCAAACTTCACCACCATTTTTTTTCTCTCCCAGATTTATGCTGTTTTCACACCTGGCTCATTTGCAGTGTTTGCGAGACCACCTTAAAAACGAACCCAAGAGTGGATTTCTTGGACCAATTATCCAACCTGTATAGCAGTGAATTGAGTTATGTAGCGTTATGTAACATGTTTAGTCAGCTAATGGCGTGCAACCTGAAACAAGGGTTAACAATCTTCTGTAGGTGAGCGTGTCATGGCAATTCAAAATGTATTTGCAAAAATGCACAAATTAATAGCTCTTAAAATATGTTCATGAGTAACCTGGATGATGAATATTCTTTGTGGGCTTGTATAATTAGTGGAAATTCATCTGGAATACCAGAAGAACAAGAATCGCAACCATTCCAGGAAGACAGTGTTTGTATTGTTCCAGCTATAACCCACCTGGGATTGATGTTTTTCTTACTTCAGTCCATGTGTATTTTTAGCATATTTTGTTGTTTTTTTTTTTATGCTGTAGCTGATTTTAGGATACATCCATACAGTATAATCTAAAAACAATTAACACTGTATGATTATTCTATGCTAATCTCTGCTTAAAGCTTAAAAGACTACAGACTACCACAAATGCTAACTTTTGAATATAGATAATAGAAAATGAGGCATTAGCACATTAGCATTTACACACTAAAGTTTCCCTTGGCACACAGTGTGCATTTACTGCGCCAGATCATACAGAACCTCAGGATCTCAAGAACAGTCCATTTCTTGGCATGAATATTGTATTTAAGGAAACGCCGGCTTTTGTTTCAATAAAAGTGTCGCCGCCTCTGAGTGCTGTTTGAACAGCTTGGCTGTCGGACAGCTGCAGACATGCTGAAAATCTAAAGTTATTGTTCTCAGAGAGCGCCTTCAAATAATCCTGCCATAAACGTTAACGAACGATAGCATGCGATTCGCTTCACACTCCAGAAACCGTATCGGGAATGTGCACGTATATTGTACTTTCTTTTTCATCTTGTGAACTTGCACTCGCAAGTGTTCACTAGGGGGGAAAAAATCTGAATGATTCTATTATCATCACATGAATCATTGCTAATGTGCTAATCTGAAAATATAACATTTACCTAAGATGGGATACGTCACACATTTTCAGCAACAAGCTGCATTTTAGTTTTATTCCTTACTGGTTACGTTACAGAAAGCCTATTCTATATGTTCACTTGTTCTGAAAGCTGAAGTTCTTTCTTTCTTTCTTTCTTTCTTTCTTTCTTTCTTTCTTTCTTTCTTTCTTTCTTTCTTTCTTTCTTTCTTTCTTTTTTAACTCCTGCAAGGCGGCTGAAAAATAAATATACAGTCACAAGGTCACCATATGGTTTATCTGTCTATCTGTTTTGATTCTAATTCCACCCAGGGGAGATGGTGAGTCTGTCAGAAAATAAACATATTAGCAAGGTGATGAGAGACATCTATTCTTATTATGGTGATTTATCGAAAGACCACCAGCTTTGCAGAACTGACTATAGAACTCATAACTCAGGACATGAGCATTCCACCAAAATATTCAAATGATCTTTTGAACATACAAGATATTGTATTTCTCTTGCTTTATCAGGTTTGTTTTTTTTTTTGTTTTTTTGGCTAGAAAATATGGTACCTCTTGAAGTTAACAGAACTTTCATGGCAGCTGTTCCAGCTGTTTAATTATATGTGGGTTCTAATGAATCGGGTTGACTGGAGGAGCGAGGGCTTCTGGAGAACATCACATACATTTAACTAAATTGGTTTATATACCGAGCAGTGATGCAGAAAGGCTGAACCATGCTAAAACAATCACTTGGTAACACACTAGCTTGTGAACATTCCTTTAATACAGTCCAGAAATCTGCTATATCAAAAAAACAAAAAAACAAACTTCATTCCATCAGTTATGAAGCTCAAAATCTTTATTTCTTTAGCTTTGTTTTTTTTCACTATTAAATGTTCAAAACATCCAGATCCATATTAGCATGCAATGTTTCTACAGACAAACATTTATGTATTATGCACATCATTTATAGATTTTAATTAAAGTTAGCCTTAAGGTGATTGTGTAAACGTTGTCCTGTATAAAAAAACAAAAACAAAAAACAACGAAAACCAGACCCTCTGCTTTTTAAATGTGCTGAGCGTATACTAATGCTAATCCAGAACACACACAAAAGTACTGACACAGCTATTTTACAATATCCTTCAACTTAAAGAATGGATTCTTGCTCTATTATAATGTTGGATTAGTATTTGATAACTGATGAAATAAAAACAGTCGATAGTTCACTCAGAGGTTTTCTCTTCTTGTGTGGCTCCTCTGGTTTATCCTCGGGTGAGAAACTGAAGGTCAGCTTGGTGAAGAAATGTTTTCTCTGGTTCGCTGCAAAGAAAAATCAACACAGTGACCTGTTTAACCCGAACAGCAGACATCTGTCTCTGCAGACGCTCACTGCTTTGGGATTTTCTCTCACTTATAGGCTATAAATCGTTCAACCAAAACAGTTATTTATTTATTTTTCATATCAACACGTGTGCTTGGGGGCACGGTGACTTAGTGGTTAGCACGTTCGCCTCACACCTCCAGGGTCGGGGTTCGATTCCCGCCTCCACCTTGTGTGTGTGGAGTTTGCATGTTCTCCCCGTGCCTCGGGGGTTTCCTCCGGGTACTCCGGTTTCCTCCCCCAGTCCAAAGACATGCATGGTAGGTTGATTGGCATCTCTGGAAAATTGTCCGTAGTGTGTGATTGCGTGAGTGAATGAGAGTGTGTGTGTGCCCTGCAATGGGTTGGCACTCCGTCCAGGGTGTATCCTGCCTTGATGCCCAATGACGCCTGAGATAGGCACAGGCTCCCCGTGACCAGAGGTAGTTTGGATAAGCGGTAGAAGATGAACGAATGAATGAACACGTGTGCTTCATGTCACATGACTCTGCTCTAATCTTGGGCTTTAGCTCTGTCACTTCCTGTGAAGGCAGTGTGGTCTATGAATCTATGCAGGGTGATAATAAAGGTGTGGGCTCTGATATGTTCAGGGCCAGTGATGAAACTGTGGCATTTGGGTCTGTCAATCCAAGTGAAGAGGACATGGCCTCTTAATTAGTCAGGTCCATGAAGAAGGTCTGGTCTCTGAATTGGTTAGGTCAAGTGTAAGAATGTGTGGTGTCTGAATCAGCCAGGTCCATGAAATAAGGTGTGGTATCTGAATTGCTAAGTCCTTGAAGGTCTGGTCTCTGAATTGTTTAGGTCAAGTGCAAGAAGGTGCGATCTCTTAATTTGTCAGGTGCCTTGAAAAAGGCATGGACTTTGTAACTTTCAGGCTTGGCAATAATGTGGCCCTGAATCTCTCAGACTCAATATAGATGATATGGCCTTTTGTATTGGTCAGGTTCAGTTACAAAAGTATTGCATGTAAGATTTACAGCTGCAGTGAAAGATCTGGCCTTTTTATACCTGGTCACTTCATGTGTTTCCTCTGATCCGATAGCTATCTGATTTGTTACAACTGTTCCATTTACATTAGGCCACATAAATGCGTCTTGGCGAATCGAAGATCAAGCCGTTCTTTCTACTCCCGCCCAAAATGTAAATATATTTGACCTCATTTCCAGGGTAATTAAAATGGAACACGCTTTGGTGTATGCGGTTTTCAGAATGTAATCAAAAAGAAGACGAAAAAACTTGTTACGACGGTTATGCTACAAAAAACATCGTTTACCGTTTGCTGCATTTTTGCTGGCGGCAGCAGCGCATTTTAAGACCCAAAGAGACACCTGGGTGAAAGATCACTTGCGAGTGACGTACTTCCGTTTGGGAGGAGTATAGCGCTGACGTATGTGGCTTGAACAACCACATGCATTTACACCTGTCCAGTTTAATCTGAAATGCGTCCCAGACCACCTCCTGAAGTGGTTTGAACCATCAGATTTATATCCGTATCGAAAACGTTTCGGAGGGCATTTAGACCTGGTCTTTTTACCATCGGTTAGTTATCAACGTATGAAGTGACCAGGTTTAAAAAGCACCAGAGATATGGCCTTTGTATTGGTCAGGTCCAATTAAGAAAGTATTGCATGTAAGATTTTCAGCTGCAGTGAAAGAGATATGGCCTTTGAGTCTATCAGGCCCTGTGAATAAAGTGTGGTCTCTGTATCGGTCAGGTCCAGTGAAGGTGTGGTGTGGTCTCTGATTCTGTAAATTATGTATTATTGTGTTTAGATATTACATACTGTATGTATACTGTGTATAGATACAATATGTGGTATACAGTATGATGTCATGCTATCATGTACAGTATATACCTATTATGCTATCATTCTGACAGACTATTTTATAAAGTAGTGAGCTTCAGACAGCTGTATGTTTTAGGACAGCTGCTTGTTACCATGTGATCGATTGATGGTAGTTCGGAATGAATGAAGACACATTTAGTATGTTCAGAGGTTTTATTCACATTTGTAACCCATCTGCAACACCTGTCTTGTTTTTACAGTCAGCTTGGATAGGAATCGCTTATAGTACTAACATTTGGGATGGATGTACTGACAGGTGTTTCTCTGATGGCTGGAACAAACATGAAATTATACTGCAAGGTGGTGAAAGGTCAGCATGTGTGAGCCTCAACTGCAACAGAAACTTTACTAGAACGAAAATGAGCATTACGATATATTGGGTATTATTGACTATATGAATAAAATATGGGGGAACAGAACTTAATCAGAGAATTAGACATTTCTAGAAAAGAAGGCTTTGTCTAAGCTTCTAGAATTCAAACGCCAATCAGTTAGTTAATTAGTTTTTCTCTTATTAGTGGATTTCAAGTCAAGAAGCTTTTATTGTCATTTCAACCATATATACTGTAGCTGTTGCAGTACACAGTGAAATGAGACAACGTTTCTCCAGGATCAGGGTGCTACATAAAACAAAGACAGAGATAAGGACTTGTAAGTAGTCCTAGATACATAAAGTGCATCTGTGCAACCTGGTGCAAACAGTGCAGGACAAGACAGACAAGACAGTGCAGGACAAAGGTCAGTGCAGGACAAAGGACAGTGCAGGACAAAGGACAGTGCAGGACAAAGGACAGTGCAGGACAAAGGACAGTGCAGGACAAAAGACAGTGCAGGACAAAAAGTTACAAGACAATAAAAAAAGTACAAAAAATACAATACACAAAAGACAATAAACAGTAAACATAAATAGCGCCAACCGACCAGTGTAAATACTGTATGTGAATACTGAATGTTCAAACAATATTTCGTGCAGTAATACTAGAACAGTTTGAACAGTTTCTTGGCAGCAGGTCCTTGAGATAATGTATAGAATTCTGCAAAAACAGCAAAGGACTGAAATATTGTACAGACGACTGAAATATTGTATAGTGGATTTGAGCTTGGCACAAGACACGCCAGGTCTTTGATTCCTGTGTAGTGAGTCATTACACGTGTCTTCACTGGTAGTAGTTTAAACTATTCTATTCAATTGATATTGTCTCGAAGCAGCTTTACAGAAATATAGAAATGATTAAAACTCCCTTAGATGATATGAGGAAGAAACCTTGAGAGGAACCAGACTCAGAAGGGAACCTCATCCTCATTTGCGTGACACTGTTCTATAACAGGACATTATTTATATATATATTTATAATGTTATTAATATTATTTATAAATTTCACTTGACTATAACAGTTTATTAGACAAGTGAAATTATGCAACCAAGAGCTCTTGGGGAGCTACTATGTCAGGGTCATTTCTGAGTTCATTATAGACTTAACACTAATTCCTTCCTGCAAAAGTCTTTAAATGTTCACTGATGAAGACCCAAGCATGGTGTAATAATCTCCAAGTGGTTCTATCCACAACAGTTCCATGGGTCATTGGCTATCCATGCAGATCTATCCACAGCAGAGCGCATGCCCAAGCGACGAGGATCCAACCAGGGTTAGTGCTTCAGGATGGATCAGGTAGGTCCTGGAAGAAGATGCGGTCACAATGGGAACGCCGAACGCTGGGAGCTCGGGAATCTTGTGCTTATGAATAAGAATATTGTGCTTGCAGTTTCAACATTTCAAGTAGTTTTGCAAAAAAATAAGTTGCAGTAAAAACAAGCATTTATTCAGCAATTGCCAAAAAATAAATAAATAAAAACAAATAAAAACATCGTAGAGGAAGTAAAGTTTAGAGTTTCAGAGGTTTTCATGTGAAATATTTAGATTTTTATATTTGTAACATATTACCATGTCATTTTGCATGTGGGTTAAAATCAAAATGAATGCTGTTAAAACTCTAAAGCTTTTGAATTAGTTATAAACTTACATTTATAGATTATGATTAAGACAATATACTGTATTGATTTTACACAAATTCATATTTTTTAATTCATCTGTAACATTTATACACTCTTGGAAATCAGCACATTTAATTTCAACTGTGTCTTTAAGAGTGATATTTGTGGGTAATGGAGATTAGCCATAAATCCCTAAGGAATGACTTAATTCTACTTTTTAATCTCAGTCAACTGTGTCGCTCTTCTTGTTCCAAACCATCACTCATTCGGGCCCTCTGTAATTGTTTCCATTTAGAAGCAGCACTAATAATTTCCCCCATTGTGCAATTTGTGTTTGTTAGTTGCCTGAGCTCGACTTCTGAACTCTGGCAAATCATTTCCTGAGTCCTGCTGTGGAAAAACAAAAGCTTTGCAGACCTTGCTGGCTAATGCTACATTCACATTATCCAATGAAGGAAAAAAAACCCAGCATTTTAGGAAATGACCCAAATCCTAGAGCTTATGTTTAGAAAGTCTTCATGCTAGAACATCAGCCCAGTATTGGCTATATCCCAAAGACAAGAATTCATGGCTAATTTGTGGAGAGTTAGACATAAACACCTATTTTAAGACATACTTGGAGGACAATGAAACTGTCCATCCATCTAGTTTTTGTTAGGCTACTAAAACGTTAGCCATATTGGCTGTGCCCCAAATGTTTTGAAGTTATTATTGAGAAGTATTCTACAGAAAAAAGTCATTTTAAGAATCTTCTAGAATGCAAATCATTCATCTTTACTTTTAGTTCCAGTTATTACTAGAACAACAGCCATTCATGAGAAGTTATTGTAGAGAAATATTCTACTGTTCTAACAGTGATCCATCAATCCATCCATTTATTTGACCATTCTATCCATTTAGTTGATTATATTTCCAGAACATTGGTCATTTTGGCTCGAATACAATGCTTTTTATTCAAAGTTCATTTTCAAGTTATTTTAGAGTTAGAACTGGCATAGCCATTTTATGATTTGTCTGGAATGCACACCATCCATCCATTCATTTGTTCTTTGCACGTTCATCCATCCATCCATCCATGTTTCTGTTACCCTAGAATCTCAGTCAATGTGGTTTTCTTTTGTCACCTGGATTGATCGGGACTTTATGATTCTAGAGTCTTCTATAACTAACAGAGCATGTAATCCATCCATCCATTCCCCCATCCATCCCCCTCTCTTTGTCCAGGTGGTATTTTTAATAAACTCACTCATTATGGCTTTTTTCCCCCAAATACAGGAATCCATGACTAGTTAGGTACTTGATAGAATTGATTACAATGTGCAATATTCAAATAACTATTCATCACCAAAGCAAAATGAATGTATAATTATAGTTTTTTTAGAACATCAGATCATTTATTAAAAAAAAAAAAAAAAAAGACAAAACATTTGTATTATATTGTTCTTACTAGTATATCATTCATGGCCTTTTAAGAAACATATGGAGCTACATCCCAAATGGTAGTGTTTTAAACCAGGAACGTTACAGGTCTGGGAAAACTTTAAATGCAATCTAGATGGAATCTTCAAGTGGCTCCAAAGATTGAGGCGTAGGAGAAACACGCTGACATCAAAAGCTTGGTTAAAAAGAATTGTTCCAGTAGTAACAGAGGGATGTTGGTGCAGGAACATGTAATTTTGGGTTCTGTCTGTTTGAATTTTTATATTTGCATATAAAGAGACATTTAGTTTGGAAGGTCATTATCCATGATGTAGATATATTTTGGTATGCATTACTTATCAAGTTTCTTTAACATTTTTATATGAGGGCTCTCTCCATATTTTTAACTTCTTACTTAAGGTCCAGACTTGGGTGAAGGAATTAGTAAGCAAAACTCTTATGCAGTGCAGAAAAGAAAACAAATTTACTCCACATTTCACAGTCAGGACTGTTTTCAAAATCGATTAAAGTGTTTTCCAAGGGCTGAAAGGCAACGAAAACGCAAAACGCTTGGTTTATAGGGTGTCGGCAGATTCTTTTCAAGAGCTATTTACTTTACAAGCAGTTCACGTGTTGGTGCATAATTAGAAACGTAGCCTTGCTGAAATGCTAACACGTTGTGCTCCTAATGTCTTTGTGGCTAACGGATAGCCATTACGCTGCAGTAATGACTAGCTGGCTCTGCAATGCCCCTCTGATTACACATTTGCCTACCAAAGAAGGCATTCATTTCACACATCATACTGGTTTTAAATGATTTTATGACCTAAGAAATATAGTAGAGCACAAAGTACACAGCAACATTGGTAACACTGGTACATTTAGACAGTAACAGGACCACAGCAGTCAGTTATATAAATTGACCAGTCTGTTATTTAAGGAATAAAGCAAAGGCATGATGTTGTAGTGAAATAATCAATGATGGGGTGATTTGATGCATAGCAAAGTTACGGTTAACATCCATTCGTTCGTTCAACTTCTACCGCTTATCCGAACTTCTTGGGTCACGTCAACTCAGGCGTCATCGGGCATCAAGGCAGGATACACCCTGGACCGAGTGCCAACCCATCACAGGGCACACACACACTCATTCACTCATGCAATCACACACTAGGGACAATTTTCCAGAGATGCCAATCAACCTACCATGCATGTCTTTGGACCAGGGGAGGAAACCGGAGTACCCGGAGGAAACCCCCGAGGCACGGGGAGAACATGCAAACTCCACACACACAAGGTGGAGGCGGGAATCGAACCCCGACCCTGGAGGTGTGAGGCGAACGTGCTAACCACTAAGCCGTGCCCCCCTTGTTAACATCCAAATTTATTTAATTATTTTGTTGTCTTATATATATTCATATATATATGAATGGCAACGTCCTGAAGTGTTATTCCATTTCTGATTAATTAGAATTCAGAAATCAACAATGATGTGGTATTAGAAAAAACACAATTTTAAAAAAAGAACATGGCAGCTTACATTAGCCTCATAGCACTAGTGCAAAGCTAAAGAGTTCTGACATCAGAAATATTATGTATTAGACTTTTGTGAAACTAGCTCTGAGACTTTTTTCACTGTGGCAACTGTTGCAAACAAAGTTATCTACACCTTTTAGAGCATTTCCCCAACTTACATTACCTGTGGAAAAAGACTTTGAGGACAGAGTGGTGTTTGTACAGTATATTCCATATAAATCTATCCTCATGCAGGTGTGGTTTAAAAGCTACCAAAAGCTTCTTACACTAAGCTAGCTCCATCCATGTATTATCCGTAATACAACACCCAAAAGGTTAAAGGTTGTCATTTAAAAACGCAGACGGTTTCATATCTGGGCCCAACAGCAGGTGCAAATATTATCGATAAGGAAAATTCCTACCTAGAGAAGTGCATTAAGAATTTCCAGAGTAGTTTGTAGGGAAGACTGTTTCGATTTATTTTTAATCGAAAATACAACTTGTAAGTTTGGAAAGAGATATTAAAAAGTTGACGGCTGTGTCCTAAATGATAGGGTTTTGTTGTGTTTTTGGAGTTTTTTTCATTCTAGCAGTGGGGATAAGGTTTTGGTGTCGGCGTAAGTGAAGAGTGGCTAGAAATGAGAACATTGTTATCTTGCGCTACTGAAAATTTATGATAAAAAATAACTGACAGAGATAACTACAGATTTTCCACTACGTAATAACTTGGATACTAAAGCCAAACCTGGAGCTGAAACTCAAATCCCTGCCTCTTCTAAATCACAGCACTGTTGATTTTTTTTGATTTATTTTCTAAAACGGCAGCTCGGACAGCAGGGCAGCTGTAAGCCGTTTCCTGTATAAAAAATACATAGTCTTGTATGTCGTCATTTTTGTAGTAACAATTTACATAAGGTTGTGTATGACTAATAGTAACAACCAGAGTGTGACTTTAAACACACAAACAGTAGCATGAGGTTCTTTATTTATTTGTATATAAAGAAATTACAATTCTTGGCAAATTACTGTAGTTTAACCCTTGTATGGTGTTCGTATATTTGTTACTCAGCCAGTGTTCGTGGGTCTGGTTGACCCGCTGCATTTTTGGGTTTTTAATTCAACACAATCAAAAAAATTTATGTTAAAATACTCTACAAATGTGTACTTCATCCCAATTACAAGCAATATAAACAGCATATATGGTTAATATTTGCCCTTTACCTTTATTACATCACATTTTGAATGGAACTTAATTAAAGTGCTACTCAGTTTTTGTTTGTTTTTTAATAAAATGTAATAAAAAAAAAATTTAATCAAGTTATGAGTGGAAAAAAAATCAACAAATTTACAAGGAAGGAAAGATTTTCAAAGCTATTGATGTTTATGAAAATGGGTCCCAAAGACACCATACAAGGGTTAAGAGGAATAAGACGCTTTGGGATCTGTATCTATTGCTAAGAATCAACTTTATGGTGATAACTTTTCTCTAATTTTTTCCTCATCAACCTGGTGAGGAAGTAAGGTGAGCCCTGGTGGGTTCTTGATCTGGCTTCCTTGCCTTGCCTTGTTTCTCTTCCCACTTTTAGTCTTTTGCCCTGGCAACCCTAAAGCTGACCAGGGGTGTTGAACCACTGCAGGGACAGTGGCAGTTGCGGAGTTTGATTTAGTCGTACCGCCAAGTAAAACATCACACAGGTGTTCTAAGTCAAGCTCAGGGAGGATAGAAACCTTTTGTAGAGATAGATTGCTTGCTTGATTTGAATTTTTAATATGAAACCAGACCCAGAAAGCAGGCCTTTACAATCATTATGCAAGTGGTGTCAAAATTTACCTCAGAGATGACTGACTTTTGATGGCCTAGAGTGCCGCTTTTTGATCCTTTGTTGTCAGGTCTTCCTTTTATTGTGAAGGCCACTGGTGTGACGCTACCATCTGCGGAATTATGACTGAACACATTTGAGTCAGTATCCTGCCTAAATGTAATGATACATTTGCCACGCCACAGTACTTTGTTTGGTCTGCTGTAGCCATGGAGTCTCCCACGGTGCTAAATGACTCGTAAACAACCTGACTCTGGGTTGGGGTGTCGTCATGCGGCACTGTCATCAGGCATAACAGCACATCACCAATTGTTCAATTCCTTAATTAAATTTAGAACATTATGACTATCTCTTTCCTAAGGATTCCAAACTACATATTCTTAGATTTTCTCAAAAACACACCCTTTCGCTGAAAGATATAAGAAATTAGTGACAAATGCAGAAAGAATTTGATTAAGCATTTCATTTCCACTTTGGGTTTGTTTTACACTGAAGCAGAAACACTCCGGTACTCCAAAAAAAAAAAAAAAAATCATGTATATCAAAGGTGCTCTAAATACGGTAATGAAAAAGCTGCATCACACTTTAATTGAACGGAATTTCATAACTGGCTTTGATGAAATCGTAAACGACAGCGATGAGAGAACACGATACTGTTTTAGCACTGCCAAATTCATAAAAATTGCAATATTAACTGGATTAGGTCACTTAGTTTGGCTTCACAACATACAGCGTTTCACTTTTAATACCAAGCCTCTGAGTAATCAAACTTTCCATTGGACCTTGTTGTGTGTGAAAGTGTGTATGGATGTGAAGGAGGGAGACGGAGTGTGATATGATCTCTGAAGGAGAGACCTTTGTCTCTGAGTGATCTCCTGAAGTCTATTACTCTGAAGAATGTGTGATGGTATCACAGCCAAGTGGGGGTTTTTTTTGTTTTTTTTTTCTTCCTTTTCCTTTCACAGATGCTGAAATTGTTACCAAATGGCCATGAAATTGAAAGGCTGAACACTGAGCCCTATCGCGTGTGTTATTGTAAAACGGCATGAAACTGAGATCTCAATTAGGGAAAGGTGTGGCCCAAACATTACGATTGCACTGATTCAATATTGTTAACATTTCCAGGTATCTAATAATATTAGATTTTATTAGATGGATTGTTTTCAAAACAGTATTATCCTAATTTTTATACAATAATGTAGTATATTCTGGTCAGCATGGAGAAAACGATACTGAACTAATGAATTCCTTCCAGAATATATATTTTTTTAGTGGCAAAGTTTTGCAAGTGTTCTATTGCGATCCTTGTAGTTTGTGCAGCATTTGCAGCAGGAAAACCATGGCAACAGGAGCAAAGTCCAAGAGATCCAAAGAGATCCAAGATGGCGGCGCGGCAGTAGCACGCAGCGGCCTCTCCGGATTCAATACGGTGCTATTTACATTTTCTAAGTTTTTATTTACGGTTTTTAGCCCGACCATTGCTTCTACATGGATGCCAGGCACAGCGGTGTTCATGTATACCACCATCAGGACCTAATAAAGTACAGAAATCGTGTAACAACCAACCTGCACGATGATGTACTGTATAGGCTACGTGACCTCGGCTTGCTGCGGAGACCAGGCCTCCAGTCCCCGGTACCGCCTGATACCAGAGACCAGGAGAGGGGACGCCGAAAGCGGTGCGCGAGGAAGCGGAAGCGCGGTAAGCGGGCGGGGGTCCGTGCTAGGCTAAAAACAAACCCTAGCCGGCCGGCTCTCCCGTCCATTCTACTAGCCAACGTTTGCTCCCTGGACAATAAACTGGACTACATCCGACTCGAACGCTCTACACGGAGAGAGATTAGAAACTGCTGCGTGTTTGTTTTCACGGAGACGTGGCTCAGCGACAGAGTTCCGGACGCCGCCATTCAACTGGACGGGCTAACTTCATTTAGAGCCGACAGAAATGCAGCTCTGTGCGGTAAGACTCGCGGTGGTGGTGTGTGTGTTTATATCAACACGGATTGGTGCAAGAACTCGTGCTTGTTTTCTAGTTACTGCTCACGTCAGTGATGTTTGTGACTGTTAATGCAGACCTTTTATTTACCAGGAATTCACTACTGTTACATTGTCGAGTTTACTTCCCCTATCGCAATCGGGTATAACTAGGCGCTCAATGGCTATCAGGCAGTATTACACCTACAGATGCACCCATCACGGGACACTTCATCATTCGCCAGATCACACCAGGCACAATTTCAGAGTGCCAAAATCCTACCATGGATGTTGCAACGGGAGACGGAGTCCGAAAACACCCGGGCACGGTTGAACATCAAACTCACACCCAGCGCTAGTAGGCGGAGCGACCCGCCCGCATCTCGCGGCTAACCACAAGACGCCACATCCAATTTATTTAATTTCCTATATACTTCATTAATTGAATCAAACCGTGTTATTCAATTGATAACTAGAACAGAATCCACAGATTGTATATCAGAAAACAGCTTTAAGACTGCACTTACTTAGAAATATCTTCGAGTGCAAACTAACGAGATTCTGCACTTAGAAATATTCATGTATTGACTATTTGTGAATGCTTGATTTACGTGGCCACTCTCAAACCAATTACTACACCAGCTTCCAACCATACCTGTGGAAAAAGACTTGAAAGGTGGTGTTTGTGAGTGATATCTTAAATCTATCCTCATGCAGGTGGAAAGACCAAAGCTTCTAACACTAAGTGCCAATGTTCCGAGCCACCCAAAAGAGAAAGGTGCCATTAAACCCAGACTTCACTATCTGGCCCAACAGCAGTGAAATATCCGATGGAATTTACAGGAGCTTTAAGGCATCCAAGTATTTAGAAGACTGTTCGACATTTGTATATCGAAATCACTGTAAGTCTGAAAGAGATTTAAACGTTACCTTGTCCTAAGATAGGTTGTGTGTTTGAGTTATACATTCGTAGCATGGGGAAAGGTTTTCGTTCCGGCGTAAGACGAACAGAGAACTTGTTATCTCGCGCTACTGAAAGATTTATGATATAACCAAACTGACTTGCTGAGATAACACAATTTTCCACAGGTCAAAATGTGATACTAAACACCTGAGCTGAAGCTTCAACCCGACTCTTCAAATCACAGCACTGTGTTTTTCATTAGTTTCAAAACGGAGCCACCAGCTGTACCGTTTCCGAAAAAATAAGTCTTATGTGTCATTGTAGTACAATTACATAAGGTGTCGTATGCTACTATAACACCCATAGTGACTTAAGGCACACAAACCGTCATGAGGCATGTATATAAAGAAATTACCATCATTGGCAAATTACTAGTTACCCTGTATGTGTCCTAATGTCCACCAGTTCGATGGTCATTTGCCCTGCTCTTTGGGTTTTTAATCAACACCAATCAAAAAACTTTATGTAAAATACTTTCATAAAATTGTAGTTCACCAATTCAAACAACATCTACAGCATATATGGTAATTTTGCTGTAGCCTAGCCATGAGGACTAATTAAGTCACTCAGTATTGTTTGTTTTTAATTAATGACTAAGGAAAGAAATTATCAGTCATGATGGGAAAAAATCCACACCAATTTACACGGAACAAGATTCTCAAAGCTATGATGTTTCAGTTCCGCATAGACACATACAGGGTTGAGAATACGACGTTTGGGATCTGTATCTAATTCATAAGAATCAATTTCATGGTGACAACTTTTCCGTGTGGGTTCCTCATCAACCAGAGTGAGGAAGTAAGGTGAGCTGGTGGTGCTATCAACTTACCTGCCTTTGGTTTGTTTTCCCACTTTCTGTCTTTGTGGCAACCTAAAGCTGACAGGGTGTGAACCTGCGGGGACAGGCACGGAGTGATTTACTCTACCGCAGAAACATCCACGGTTCCATCAGTGAAAGATCGAGATCACAAACTTTGTAGGTGTATCTTGCTTGAGGATAACTATGACACCCACAACAGCCCATCATTACAGGAAATGACCCAGAGTACTGACTTTAAAAGGGCCCTGAGATGCCACTTTTGATCCTTTGGACAGTTCTTCTTTAGTGAGGCCATGGTGTGAGCTACCAGCAGCGCATCACTGACCTTTGGTTCGGAATCCTGCACATCTAGAACTGCAAGCACACTTGGCGCGTAGCAGGATTGTGCTATGACACGAAAGACATTGTGGGTCTCTCATGCGGCTCTTCACAGCATAACCACTCACCATGTTCAATTCCTATAAAGCCAACACTATTTGTCTAAGATCCAAAACTACAACTTCTTGACCAAAACATCACCCTCGCTGACAGATAAAAAATGGGTGAACCGAAGCATTTGATTCACGACCATCAGTTATCACTTTTTTTTTTCCACAAGCCATCAACTTACTCAACAACGAAAAAAAAATTAACTGTAATAAAGCACAACATAACACACACATCATCTTATGGACTGCTTAGACCTCACTAAAACACCACGATGGACAACAACATACTGTTTTAGCACTGCTTCTAAAAATGCAATAGTAAACTGATTACACTGTTTGCACACATTACTGCTGTTTTATTTTACCAAACCTCCGATACATTTCCAGGCCGTTTTGAATTTGGGATAATACTGTAATATTCTCTAAGAACCTTTGTTCGTGCCATACTATATTACCTAAAATGTGATTATCACACATGGGGTTTGGCTGTTTCTTTCTTTTTCTTTTGACTGACAGAGTGACTTGTGATGTGAAGGGGTAAAATATCATGACAAAAGCAGCTTTTAAAAGCCCAAAAAATGCTCAGTGTTTTTTAAGGTTGTTTTGAAACAAGTATGATTGGACATGACGTATTTTGACTTAAAGACATTGCCAAACCTGCACCAAGAATTTAATTCACACTATGCACTACTGTATCTGGGTCTTAAGGTTTGAAGACTATTTACTCATTTTCAGACCAGACTTGCATAAAACACCTGTGGTGCTAGAAAGAGGCCAAAGGACACAGCTTTAGAATGTCTGTACTTGGTTGATGACTAACCACTGAAGGGCATCTACAGTGGGGCAAATACTGTAAGTATTTGATACACTGCCGATTTTTCAAGATTTCCTACTTATAAAGAACGGAGAGATCTGTATTTTTCATTGTAGGTACACCTCAACCTTAAAGAAAATCACATTCAGTGATTTTCAAATAATTAATTTCCATTTTATTGCATGAAATAAGTATTTGATCACCTACCAACCAGCAAGAATTCTGGCTCTGTCTCAGAGACAGTTTATCTTTAAAAAGCCCTCCTATCCTCCACTCATTACCTGTATTAATTACACCTGTTTGAACTCGGGGGGCATGGTGGCTTAGTGGTTAGCACGTTTGCCTCACACCTCCAGGGTTGGGGGTTCGATTCCCGCCTCCGCCTTGTGTGTGTGTGGAGTTTGCATGTTCTCCCCGTGCCTCGGGGGTTTCCTCCGGGTACTCCAGTTTCCTCCCCCGGCCCAAAGACATGCATGGTAGGTTGATTGGCATCTCTGGGAAATTGTCCGTAGTGTGTGATTGAGTGAGTGAATGAGAGTGTGTGTGTGTGCCCTGCGATGGGTTGGCACTCCGTCCAGGGTGTATCCTGCCTTGATGCCCGATGACGACTGATGCCCCGTGACCCGAGGTAGTTCGGATAAGCGGTAGAAGATGAGTGAGTGAGTGAGTGTTTGAACTCGTTACCTGTATAAAAGACACCTGTCCACACACTCAATCAGATTCCAACCTCTCCACTATTGGCAAGACCAAAGAGCTCTCTAAGGAGACTAGGGACAAAATTGTAGACCTGCACAAGGCTGGGATGGGCTACAGGACAATAGGCAAACAGGTAAGAAGGCAACAGCTGTTGGCACAATTATTAGAAAATGGAAGAAATTCAAGATGACTGTCAATCTCCCTCAGACTGGGACTCCATGCAAGATCTCAACTTGTGGAGTGTCAATGATCCTGAAAAAGGTGAGGGATCAGCCTAGAACTACACGGGAGGACCTGGTCAATGACCTGAAGAGAGCTGGGACCACAGTCTCAACGGTTACTATTAGTAACACACTACACCGTCATGGATTAAAATCTTGCATCACGTGCAAGGTCTCCCTGCTCAAACCAGCACATATCCAGGCCCATCTGAAGTTTGCCAAAGACCATCTGAATGATCCAGAGGAGGCATGGGAGAAGGTCATGGGGTCAGATGAGACCAAAATAGAACTTTTTGGTATAAACTCCACTTGCCATGTTTGGAGGAAGAAGAATAAGTACAATCCCAAGAACACCATCCCAACCGTGACGCATTGGGGTGGAAATATCATGCTTTGGGGGTCCTTTTCTGCAAAGGGGACTGGACGACTGCAACATATTGATGGGAGGATGGATGAGGCCATGTATTGTGAGATTTTGGGCAACAACTTCTTTCCCTCAGAAAGAGCATTGAAGATGGGTCATGGCTGGATCTTCCAGCATGACCATGACCCCAAACACACAGCCAGGGCAACTAAGAGGGGCTCCATAAGAAGCATTTCAAGGTCCTGGAGTGACGCACCTTGATTTGAACTGCAATATCTACATTTTCAATCATGAATATGTCCATGAAAAACATTTAGAACTTTATTGGCATCTAATATTGGTGTGGCCCTGAGCCTTGATAAGGTTGAAGTTTGTAGCCTTGTTAGGGGGACCCACTGATCTGATCTGCTAGCTGCACAATGTGTGATCCTTGTGGTTGTTGGGTATCTTTTTACTAGCCACTGTTCACCAGAAGGTGGACTCTTCAGTGGGTGGTGTACAGTAGTATTCTGTTCCATGAGATGGGTATGTGATGCTCGAATCCCCTTATGGCCTTGGGAGAATGATTCTCCATGCTGTTGGTTCTCTCCTGCCAAGGCAAGATGATTCCACATTGCATGGACCTGTTAGTATGATCCCTTTGTTTTTATTTCCTTGTGTTAGGCCAGAAGAGTAACCCCAGTGCAAAGGGCAAGTGTTGACTTGTACATGTCTGGCAACATTCAGATTTGCAGAGAGTTGCCAAATATCCTGGCTCAGTTATTCCACTGATAGGATCAATGTGATCTGTAGATGGAAGTCATTTCTCTTCTACAGTGTCTTGCGTTTATGTACCTCCTGTAAGGCAAGATTGTAGAATGTCAGTTGAACATTGCATCTATATTTAGCATTTCAACAACAATCTAAGAACTGAACAGAAAAAAAAAATGACTCGATGCAAGCTATAGTGAACAATGCAGTGAGAGGTGCTAATAAAACGGTGTTAATTAGCATTATGCTTTCGGGATGACTAGGGTTGCAAAATTCCGGGAATTTTCAAGGCTGGAAACTTTCCATGGGAATTAACGGGAATATATGGGAATTAACGGGAATATTTGGGAATAAACTGGGAATTTTTTAAAAATGCAGAGTTGCCTATAACAATGAACTTAAATGTAGGTAAAAAAAATCTTGCAGCATAATTTTGTTTAAAACAACAAGATTTAATGCAGTTTAAGTTGACTTTGTACTGTACCCTGCTTTCCTCGGACACTTCCTTGTACCCTGCTTTCACTCGGTCATCGGGGGGCGGGGATTCACCTCCATTTTCCAGGCCTTGACTACCACAGAAGCAGAGCCCTAATAAGCTTGAGAAAAAATGCTTCATTTGAGATTGGGACTAATGTTTATGTTTTTGTCACTCAATGAAAAAATCAGTTAAAGTTCTACTTACAATTAAATCAGTCAAGACGTCATTTTTAAAATTTGTATTACCTTGCATGCATGTCTGCTTATGACCAAACAAAATGTTTATTTATGTTTGTATATGATATAGTTTATATACATTTCCCTATATTTCTAAATAATTCCTGTAAATTCCCGTAAATTTCCATAAATTCTGTCCGAGATTCTTGTTAGCACGATATCTCAAGAACAAATGCTTGAAGGTTTGTAGGATTAATGTGGAGTTATCGTAGCCAGCTGAAATTGATTAGATTTTGAAAATGATCCACACAGGGTCAAGGTCACAGCAAGGTCGAACATCTGCAAAGGTTTTTCTTTAGTAGCTTCCTTCCTGTCTGAAGTATTTTTAAGGGTATTTCTGGCATACAAATAAGAACCAAGAGCGACTAGTCTTGTGGGATAGAGAATTGTCTCTATTTATGTGCAGTGTTCTTAAACAATGAAGTTATATATCGAGAACATGTATATCAATAGCACACTACTAAAAACTACCCCAAATTATCTGTGAAGCAAAACCTGAATGTAGCCAGTAGGTGTACTGTAACTCAAGCAACACCTATCTCAAAAAGATCAGAAAAAGAAATTTAAGGAATAATTGATTTGCATCTAAGCACGTTCGCCTCACACCTCCAGGGTTGGGGGTTCGATTCCCGCCTCCACCTTGTGTGTGTGGAGTTTGCATGTTCTCCCCGTGCCTCGGGGGTTTCCTCCGGGTACTCCGGTTTCCTCCCCCGGTCCAAAGACATGCATGGTAGGTTGATTGGCATCTCTGGAAAAATTGTACGTAGTATGTGAATGAGAGTGTGTGTGTGTGTGTGTGTGCCCTGCGATGGGTTGGCACTCTGTTCAGGGTGTATCCTGCCTTGATGCCTGATGACGCCTGAGATAGGCACAGGCACTACCCAAGGTAGTTCGGATAAGCGGTAGAAAATGAGTGAGAGTGTGAGTGGTTTGCATCTACAGATAGATGAATAAATAGCGTGTTCCTGTGTATGCCTTTTCTATCATGAGCTGTGCTAGATCCGAGAAATGGTCAATGTGGAAAAACTTTTATTGTGGTCTCATCAAAGCACAGACACACACTTAGGCAGCGCTGCTGGGGTTTGACTGCAGGAGAGAGAGAAACTGAATCATTTGCTGTGGTTTCAAATCGTTCTCATCAAGGAGCTTCAGTCTCAACATGTGCGCGCACACACACACACACACACACACACACACACACACACACACACACACACACACACACACACAAAGAAAGGCCAGACGCATCTTTGATGAGATGCATCAAACACACAGCATACTATACACAAGTTTGCTGTCTTTCTGTGATGTGTCTTCTCTCTGAGCTTTCATGCATGTACTGTATACACACACACACTTCAGAAACATTTTCTAATGGGACTTCTGAGAACAATAATGTATTTCATTAGTCACACAGTCATGCTTAACAAATCTGTGTGTGAGAATTTTTTGAGCAGCGTGTAATACATCTATTTCTTTTTCCCTCTGTGTGTATGCATGTGTGTTAAGGATGGGCGACTGGGATATATTCTATGGCTGTTAAGCCTGTTCACACACTTCCACAGACACATACTGTACACACTCTTGAGGGTGTGTGGAAAGTTTCTATCTGCTACTCATTGACAAGATGGGCAGAGAAAGATCACACACACACACACACACACACACACACTGAGAGCAAGAGCTCAGATTGGCTTTATTAAGTGCCATTGCTCTTTTTTTATGCCCATAACACAAACCGTCTCTTCAACACTTGTTCACAAATCAGTCAGGTAAAGCTTTAGGGGAAATGTCTGTGCTCAAAGTTGGTCCAAACATTACATTAATACTGTATATGTGCAGAATTGTTTTTTTATTTTATAATCCGAATGGGGAACGTATTCAGGTAACTGTTTGTAGTTTATTCCTCTGATGTTAAAGGCAGGGTCTCCGATGTTTGAAAGCCAATGTTGACATATAAAATCACCAAAACAAACTTGCCCCTTACCCAAATGGGTCCCACCCCTGTATTGATAGCCCCGCCCACACATACATATGTAACCTAGGCAACAAATGGAAAATGTGTCTTTATCATAGCTGAAGGGAAGAACAATACGATTGCAGATAAACAAACAAGCAAAAATGACACAAGCATAATCATGTGAAGGATAAAAAGGCATATATTAGTTCTGTGAAACAAAGCAAAACCAACGTTACTCACCTATCGAGAAGGAAAAAAGCGCCTCGGTGTCTTAAGTAAAGTTGAGTTTCCCGAGTCAATAACTCCTGAGCTAAACACTGTTACTACACAAAACGCGGTTGTAGCTGCCTCTCTACATTACTACGATAGAAAAGAGGTGTTATTTGTGTAGTAACAGCGTTTAGCTCAGGAGTTATTGACTCGGGAAACTCCAATCTGTGAATATGCGCCAACTTCCTGCTCCTTCAGATCTCTCCAGCGCTGGAAAGCTGATCCTATATTAACACGTCCTACTTCTTATCGTAAGCTTTTCGTCGCTTTCTTTCTTTGTTTTTATCCTCCATGTCAATGTTAAAACCGCTTTCTGCTAATGTCACACATGCGCACTGAACACTCTTTCCGCTCATATTGACAAGACCTGCCCCTTTCTGCTCATTGGCTACACATTTGTTTTGATTTTTGTTTAGTTTGTCGGCAAAACGCAGTTTTCTGAAGCATTTCTCAAACATCGGAGACCCCACCTTTAAATGGAGATTCGATCAAGAACACCAACTTTAAACACGACACAACTACTTTTTAAACCTGAAAAAACAACCAAGGTAACTTCAATTCCAATTATGTCACCATTCTATTAAATAGCACTTGATCCAGCATTTGGATTTCTAAGTGTTTTCTTTTAACTACTTATTATTGGATTGTCAAATTGACGATAATGACAGTTGATGGTTTAAAGAACAAGCTTACCAAGCACTCCTCTGATACACTTATATAGCCAAAAGTAGGTTGACGTGACTTTCCCATGCATATGTGTATCTTCCCTAAGTTGTAGGAAGCACACACATGTACAGAATGTCTTGATTTACCTTCACACTGGAGCTTAGAGTCTTAAACCTGTTCCAGTGCACAAATCGAGCTCCATAAAGACCTGGTTGGTCTGGAACAACTCACATGGTCTTCACAAAGCCGTGACTCTGGAATGAATGCTGACTGCACCCCAGATCTCATCACCATGACATGTACCTGATCTCCCTGATGCCCTTTTAGAAAATCTAATGGAAAGCCTTCGCAGAAGAGCAGAGCTAATTTCAACAGCAAGCCTTGCAAACTCCAAGTCCTGCTAATGTTTGGGATGTTTATAATTTCTTTATTAAATCCTCATTGCTGCGTAACGTACCTTCTTATCATTTTATTTTAACGGTCAGGCACGTTTTGATTTGATTTCACGCCACTCTATTACGTAAACACAACAAATCGTGTCCGTAAATATTCGCTCGGGTGAAATATTCCCTCGTTGTTAGCTGTTCGATTCTCATAGCATTAAAACCTAGTTCAAAGTTTATTTGGTCCTCATGTAGTTTCTGATGTATATTACTGCAATAAATTACTGGGAAAAGATTTGTCATCTCCATGCTAACCGGGTGTGACTCCGCCCTCCAGAATCTTTCAGAACTTTTCAACTCACTTAACATGAATCTGTTAAAAGCAGTTATACAAACACACACACAGACACAGATGTGTTTGTGCTTTATAATTGTTCAGCAGAGGAACCACATTCTTAATAAATCCCTCTTTTAATTCTCAAAGCTTCAAAGTGTATGTGTGTGTGGATGCACGCATGTATGTAATTTCTGTTTTTTTGTATTTTTTTTATTCTAATCGTGACAATCTGTTTTGGAAGGCAGATGGACAGAGATCTCTCTCTCTCTCTCTCTCTCTCTCTCTCTCTCTCTAAATGGTTGTATAAACCTTTCCTCACTGACATCACTGATTACATCACGAGCAGCAGCGCAGCAGGCCTTCATTAACAGGAATTCCTTTTTTCCCCCCCAGCCCCCGGAGGGGTAATTACAGGAACAATTACACACTCTGGGGGCCAAACGTGCATAAGTCAGGCCTCGTCTCACATCCTTGCAGCCACCTGCGATTAAAGCCAATCATGCTGTATCCTAAAGCCTGAATGTGCTACTCCGAGGCATTGTAGTTCTAAACACTGGCTCTGTCCCAAATGTAAGAATTGAGGGCGGTTTGTATGGAGTAAATAGGGTGTGAGAAGTGGGACACGTCCATATTGGAGTGAGGAGTTTGAGCTAGTGGAGACATCCCTGAGGTCTCTTTTCAGAACTTTCCAACTCAGTGGTGGAATGAATCTCTGACCTCGATCTGGACAACAGCGTCTGGTATTATTTTTTAAAAAAAAACAAAACCTTCCGAACAATTAACATGTCCTCACTCAGTCCAAAAAAAACATTTGCACTAATTTGGACTTACCTCTCTGCTCCATTAAACCCCTTTACCCCTTTATTGTCTGCTCGCAGTTATGTATTTTGCCTTCATCGTCAGTTTGAGCCGTACTGCACACCGAGCTGGACGCAATTGTTAAATATCTTTACGCGACGTAGCTTTCAAATTTTCAAATATAGGGATAAAGATTTAAGGAGGAATCTATTAAATGTGACACATGGATGCAGAACACCTTGTGTGCAAAGAAATATTACAGTATCATAAGGGGGAACGCAGATATTCAGCGACGTGCCAGAAAGCTTTGGGAGTCTGATGTTTATAATTTGTGTGATTATCTCCTGTCGGGATGATTCAGCTGTGTTTAGACATGAGTCTTGAATCGTGCCTCCTTTCTTTTTCTTTTTCTCTTTTCATTAACTTTATTTCTTACAATATGTCGCAGTGATGGGGATTGGAAGGAATTCCCTTTATCATACTGTATCTAGACTTGATAATTCCCATTCGAGCTGCATGTAATGATTTAGGAGTCGTGAAGGTTCTTTCAGCAGTGTTTTCGGCAGTTATGTTTTTGCTTTAACGGCTTGATTTGCTCGGGAATGTTTTGTTTCACGCTATAGACCCCCGGTGTTATTAAATGTGCACCGATTTGCTAATCTAATAACTCAGATTACCACATGTGGGCATTATAATGTTCCCAAATATGTTTTTTTATTTAACTGTTTTATCTTTAGAAACTTAATCTTTATAAGATTCCACAAAAAGTAGAATCATCTGTTAGAACTACTGAAATTGTACACATTTTGGAATTTAGACCTCAAACACAAAGACATAAGTGCTGTTCAAAAAACCCTAAATTTAATTGTTTTTCCCATCCCTTTTACATTTACTAAATTTGGCAGCACTTATCCAGATTTTTCTCATTTTATACAACAATAAAGGGTTAAGCACCTTGCTAAAGGGCCCAGCAGTTGCAGCTTGGTAAACCTGCGATAGTCCAACACCTTAACCACTAGTCTACTACAGTACATCAAATTTATTTGTATAGCGCTTTTAACAATTGACAGTCTCAAAGCAGCTTTACAGAACATAAACAAAAAACAAAAGGTTATAAATATATTTAAATGTGTTTGTATTTATCCCAAATGAGCAAGCCTGAGGTGACTCTGGTGACTGTTGCAAGGAAAAATTCCCTTGGATGGTAAAAGAAGAAACCTTGAGAGGAACCAGACTCAAAAGGGAACCCATCCTCATTTGGGTGACATTGGAGGGTGTGATTAGAAATATACAGTCTGACATGTTGTATTGATGATTTGTCCTCAAAGACCCCATGGAATTGGCATCTCCTCTTAGTATGATCAAATACTTCACGAAGCAGAGACAAACTGGAGCTGGTAAATCCCTAGATGTCTTCAAATGGTTGGCCTCACAGGATCCTCACATGGTTGGCCTCATCTCAGTGAAGGTCCAAAATCTTCATGACATGGAAGACAATCGAAGCTGGTACAATTTCTGGATGCCTCGAGAAGGGTAGAAAGAAAGAAGCAGTGGAGAGGAGTTAGCATAGCTGCTGTTCATTATATTAGTAAGCACTGGAAAATAATGTGCATTTGACAAGATGTACTAGAGCACAGGCTTATGGGAAGTATTATATGTTCGCCTGACTAAAGAGAGACGTTTTTAATCTAGATTTAAACTCTGAAAGTGTGTCTGAGCCCCGAACACTATCAGGAAGACTATTCCAAAGTTTGGCAGCTAATTCTAAACTTAACAGGTAGCCAGTGTAAAGAAGATAAAATTGGGGTTATATAATCATATTTTCTTGTCCTGGTAATAATTACTTTTTTTTGGACTAACTGTAGCCTATTAATTGAAGATGCAGGACAACCACCTAGTAATGCATTACAATAGTCCGGTCCGGAGGTCATGGAAAGCATGAAATTTGCTTCTCAGTGTCAGATAGTGATAGGATGCTTCTTAGCTTGGCAATATTTATAAGGTAGAAGAAGGCTGTTTTTGTAATATGGGCGATATGATTTTCAAAAGACAAGTTGCTATCTAATGTAACATCCAGTTTTTTCACTGTTGAGCTACTAGTAACAGTACATCCCTCTAAATGGAAGTTGAAATGTGAGAGATTCTGTGTAATGTTTTTTGGACCGATAAGTAGTATTTCTGTCTTATCAGAGTTTAACAATAGAAAATTACAGCTCATCCAATCTTTTATCTTTTTAACACACTCAGTTAATTTAGGCAATTTAGATATTTCATCTAATCAGCATAAACAATGGAATCTAATCCCATGCCTTCTAATGATGTTTCCTAAGAGAAGCATGTATATTGAGAAAAGGCAGAGGTCCTAGAACTGATCCTTGAGGGACCCCATAATTAATATGTCAATAAACTGGAGGATTCTCCATTTAAATTCTCTACAAAATGGTATTTTATTTATACTTAATGCCTGTCCCTGAATACCTGTGTAATTTTGTAAGCGATATAAGAGAATTTTGTGATCTATAGTGTCGATTGCAGCACTAAGTTCAAGTAGAACTAATAGTGACATATAGTCTTGGTCCGAAGCTAAGAACAAGTCATTTGTAACTTTAACAAGTGCAGTTTCTTTGCTATGATGGGGTCTGAAACCTGGCTGAAACTCAAAATATTGTTCTCCAGCAAAAAGGAGCACAGTTGAGCATACACAACCCTTTATAGTATGTTGGACATAAACAAAAGGTTTCAAATAGGTCTGTAATTTGATAGTGATCTAAATTAGGTTTCTTAATGAGGGGCCTAACAACTGCCAAATGCTGACCAAGAAGATAGAAACAACTTTTAATTTTGTCATACATACATTAGAGCACAGTGGAATCCCAACCTTGGAGGTTGGAATCAGAGCACAGGGTCAGTCATGATACAGCACCCCTGGGGCAGAGAGGTTTAAGGGCGTTGCGTAAGAGACCAACAGTGGCAGCTTCGTAGTGTTTGGGCTTGTAATGTACCTCAATCCTCTGCTTGAGCCACCACTGCACCCTCGTAAACCTGAAGGGTCGTAGTCAAATGTCCAGGACCTGAACCTGGTTTTTTTTTTTTTTTTTTTTTTGGGTTATGTCGACCTACAGATACAGTCTTGGCCTGAATGATGCAATATCTGACAAACGTCTCATGTTTTTTTGGGCTAGTGACATAACTTGTTTACTTGGTTCCCATTGCCTGCTTATTGTACATAGATTCATTTTCAGCATCGTTTCAGACTTCCCTACAACTCTGCTATGTTTGAGTATCTAATTAAACCACCTTCTATAACGTCTGTGAATGTTTATTAAGCATCTCGTTAACCGAGATGGTGCTGAAGATAAAATAAAGACCTGAATTAAAAAGCTGTAACGTAGGTAAAAGTTTGAAAACACACTTTTCAAGGTTACTTCAGGATACTGTAGCTGTAGAAGTTAATCGCCAAACCCAGACACACACAATCTGGTTTTGCTAGCATTCAGTAATTTATAGATTTTTAAATAATCACTGTATAACTTTGGAGTACAGCCTGGTGTTTATCCTTTAAGTGCACTTTAGTGATACAGCCCTTTCGGGAGGATATTTTTACAGTTCTCACTGCTTACGCTGGACGGTCATGTTTTTACGACCTCTGATGTCACTGATGTTTTTATTGGATTGTGAAGGAGCATAGCAGTGTGTGTGTTTTCATGCGTGTTGCTTTCCATACAGCGCAACATCAAGACGTACCTTTAGCTGTACTCTCAGACTAACTATATAAGGCTTAGGTCTAACACTGATCCTAATTCAAGGTTGTCAACATGCGCTCATGCACTCAATCGTGTCTCGATTGTTGCTTTTTGCCTCAGTTGCTTTTTTTTTTTGTTTGTTTGTTTAGTTTTTTTGTAACAAACTACATTTGCTCTCATTGTGTTTGAGAACAGTGTCCATTGTAAAAGTGCTTTTTTTGATAATATTTAAAAATACAACTTTTACAGAGTGAACAATATATTATGGTGTTTAACCCTGGAAGACTTGTAGCAAATTAAAAAAGACTTGATCCAATAGACTTGAGGAAATTTTGGCATTAATTGCATTAAGGCGAAATGATTCGTTCATTCAAAAAAAGAATATAAAGTTTGACAAATACAAATTGCTTTATTTTATTTTATTTATTTATTTATTTTTTACTGTAATGTTAGACAGAGAAATAAAATGGGGAAAGAAACAGATTCATTATTCTACTGAAGAGCAGCTGTGAGAGAATGAAGGGATTTGGGGTTGCGGACATCCCGTGTTTGTTAGAAATTGTTGGGTATTATTATAGTGCTGAGTATTAGGATAATATCTTTCCATGTACACAAAAACAGATATGGAACACATATATTCATTTATAATACCACATAACCCATGTAATGACCACATGACTCATCTAATGCTTTTAAGTTATAACCAGCTATAAACAAGATTTTGGTTCCTGTCATCAAACTTTCATACAATGATAATGATTACTGTCTTATATTCTTTTAGATTCAAGAGATTAATTTAGGAGGCATATTGAAAAAAATGTATTTATTTATTTATTTATTTATTTATTTATACACACCTGTGCAGGGGATATTGAAGCTTTTATCATTTCAACCATATAAAGCTGACGCACTACTATACATAGTGAAATGAAACAGCGTTTCTCCAGGACCATTGTGCTACATAAACACCGAGCTAAGGACTAAAAGTGCATCGTGCACTTTATGCGGCTAGGAATACTTACTTTATGTGGCTAGGAAAACTTTAAGCAACTTGGTACAAACAGTACAAGACAAGACAGTACAGGACAGATGCACAAAATGGCACCAACCAGTGTGCTTTCTATATATTATACAGTACATTGTAGAAATATATAGGAATCTGAACAAACAGGGTTCTTGTAAACATGTAAACATTTGTGTAATAGCAGCAGTTTGATGAGGAATTGAAATTTGGTGTGAGAAACAACAAATAAGTGAATGTGCAAGACAGCATGTAAAGTTTAATATGTGTGATGCTGAAGACATGGATGTGTATTGAATGAGTGTTTAAGTGTTTTTGATTCAGTGCAGTTCACACAGTTGCTTGTGAGTTCGGTACTGTTCAGTTCTAGTTGTTGGCTTGAGGCATCTTGAAGGCGTCTTGAAAGCTTGAGTAGTCTTACGTTTTCTGTGACAATGAAGTCTACATTGATGTCATTCTATCCATCTTAACATTCATCTAAAAAAAAGTTATATACTGGCCCTTAAGGCGGACAGGGTGCTCTAAGTCGAAGGAATTAGAGAAGAGAAGTCACCAAATGGTGCGTTTAAAAACAGTACTGGAAAACTTCCCTGAAAGCACAAAGATACCCGAATTTGATTCATGGGCTCTGAATGTCTATTCTGAGCAACCGTAGGCGTAGACATCAAAACAGAAATGTCAATCTGTAACATTGCGGTGTGTGGAACTAGACCACAGTTCACCAAGGAGCTCGCTATGATCTAGAAATTGTTTATTCATCATAAATGACAGAGGGAGAAAGAAATGCAGCCTATTGTTCTACTGCGAAGAAGGAAACCTCAAGCGAATGTGGACAGTGTAAAAATAAACTTAGTTACAAGATGAAGGAATAGAGAAGAGAACCAGACACAGTGCCATCGTTCTTCAGGTTCGTTCTTCATCTTTCTTCAATGGTTAAATTTGTTGTTTTATTCTTTTTTTTCATGATTTTAAAGCATCCTAATTGAAATTTTTAGACACAATTTCTTACCTGTTTTGCTTTTTCATCAACTGTTGCATGATTTCCACAGTTCTAAGACATGTTACTATACTGTTGCCACACCGAACCCAAACAGCTCGCCACTTGCGGTTTTAACTAAACTCGCGTACGTATTTAAACCTAAGTATCGCTTTCAAGCCTCACATACTCCTACTCCACGTCACTGGATACACACAGGAAATAAAGGACATGGGATATATACGGATCATAATAAGTACTAGCACTCACTAATTAACCGTAGAGGTAACTGAGACGAGGTCACAGGGCCGGACTAAATCAGAGAATCATCATTTAAATCTAATTTTATTGATTTTACGCAATGAAACATAATGTAAACACTTGATAAGTTGAGATAAACCTTTATTAAACCCCCAGAGGGGAAATTTAAGGAGAAACATCATATGACAAAACCTATATATTAAGGAATAGTGTAATAATAATAAAATGATATACTTTTTTTCTACAACATACTATGGAAACATAAAATATAGAAATAATGAAAATAATAGAAACTTTAAAATAATTTTGTGTACATATGCTAGAGTTCTATTTATTTCTACAGGTGTGAATGTTTGTGCACATTACTAGTAATATTCACTAGTTCACCTGAAGTAAGGGTTGTTCATAAGTTTATTTATAAAGTTTAGATTCTTGATGTCCTCCATGCAAAACCTTTTTGTTCAAAATGGAATGTTGGGCACGAGGCAAGAGGAATTATGCATACAGTACAGTAGCATGCCAGTCCATTACAGGGTAACACACACACACACATTCACAGACCTTTATAACTGGGGCAATTTCTTAGTCAATCTGCCTACTGAGATGTTTTTAGGAAATGAAAAGAAAATCACCGGATAGGAACCCAGACTCAGTATCAAACCCAGGACCCTGTAAGCAGTCAGTTAAGTTCATGTGCTACTCATTAAATTACATCCTGCCTACGTTTGTCTTTTTCAGGATAATAATCGCAGACATAATTACTAGACTACTACAGTCAGAGTAATGAACTCAAGAATTTATTGTTCATTTGGTTTTTTTAGATTATGCCTCATTGTGTTACATAAATGTAAGTATAAATGTTGCTTCTCCAATTATTTATTTATTTTTTTGGGGCTTGTGTATATTCTATGTCATTCTATGAAACTGAACTCCATCTTAAATGGTAACACATGTAACACATCTACAGTCCCAACATGTAGTGTTAATTATAAAGTGAAATTACATCATTACAGTTTATTCACTTTCAGTAAGGAGATTTTTGAATTTGATCATAATAATTACATTGTTACGTAATTAATTAATTACGTTAATAATTACATTAAAATCTTACACAACAAAAACACACACAAACACACACAAAACCCAACCACTCTGTACATTCAGCTATTTGTATTTAGAGTCAGAGAAAAATGAACCAGACCTCTCACGTCGCATGGCTAAAAATTTAAATATAAACTTGTTTATTTATTTGTTTTTGTTTGTTTATTTATTTATTTTTTTTAATCTAACCTTTACTCTAACCTAAAAGAATAACAAAAAATTACAATTTATTACACACAATTACTAATTTGTTAAAATTATTACACACAATAGACGTTTTTAAACGTACATAGCAAACAAAGTTATCTATACTAAAAACATTACAATACTAATAGACCTCAAAGTAACTGTTCTGATAATAAATAATGAGTTATATTTTGCTAAACTACAGATTTAATTACTCAAGCCATTTTATCGCTACATTTGAAGGAAAAAAAGACTAAACTGAGCTTCATATACTAGTTAATATTAAACTATTAGTTATACTATACTACTACCATAAACAACTACTGCCTAAAAAAGCATACAATTTGAAAATTACTATACTGTTACACAGAGGTTACTACGGTATATAATTTAAATATAAAAAGTTACTATAAAGTTAAAATAATTGGATTAATATTATATATTCATTGTATAACCAAGTTATAAATTTTACACTACAATTTTTATAACTTAAAAATTCCTGAAGAGTATAATATATTATACTATACAACTAATGACACAATGCTTGAAATACACTACTACTATAAGTTACAGTAAGTCACTCTGACATTACTTGGAAATTAACACACAGTTACACTGTAATAAAGTACTTTAACTATACACACAACAGATCAAATGCCAGTTACATTACTTAATTACGTTAAGTCCGTGGCTAGAGAAGAAAGAGCAAGGGATTGAGTATGTGAGGTTGGAGGAAAGAAGGAGTGAGGGATTCCTGCAGGAGCTTTAAAGTGGGAGATGAGGTCTGCTTCATCGCACAAACCACATGAGAGCTAAACACTTACAGACAGGCACAACCCCCATCCGTCCATCCTCCAACTCTCTCTGTCATCCACCTACCCCACCGCTCCCCAAAACCCCTGTTTCCCTCCATGGTCCCTTTTTCACTCTTTCATTCTACAGTAGCTAGACTATCTGAAATGCCTGGAATCTGGATTGGCTATCTTGTATCCTATAATGTATTGCTGCTTAGAAATGTTTAAATAAACACTAAATGCTGATACTGCTCTCTCTGTCTCTCTCTCTGTCTCTCTCTCTCTCTCTCTCTCTCTCTCTGGTTCTTTTCATAATGGAGGTTTAATAAAATACTCCAGCCTATTTTCACACGTGTCCTATCTCTGCAGTGCCTTTCCACTGCTGCTGGCCAGGCGCGCACACACACACACCCATGTTATTTAAATGTCTGTGCGGTCTGGGAAAAAGATTTCAGTGTACTGTGGGACAGAGAGAATGCAGTTGGATGATGTATAGTTGAATATTTGAGTGTCTGAATGGTCCAGACAAGAATGTTTTACACATACACACACCTTGGGATCATCTTAGCAAAAGATACCACAGACTTTAAAGTTAAAAGTGCAATTCTATTTTGCTCTATTATACAGCACATGCTATTTATCAAATTACGTGTGTGTGAGAGAGAGAGAGAGAGAGAGAGAGAGAGAGAGAGAGATACAGAAAGAAACTAAAGAAATACAATAACACCAGCTGGGCCACACACAGGCATGTATTGGTGTCCTTATGGGGATATTAGGTCCTCACTATAAACCTACACAGTACAATATCTGCAATATATACATATAAAAAATGGGAAATGGCCAAAAGTCCCCACAAAACTGCCAGGTATTCTTTTATTTATATAACGCACACAAAAACACGCACAGATTTATGTATTCTTGTTCTTTTGAGGTTATTGGGTCCTCACTATAACCCTATACAGATACACACACACACTATTACTTTATGGGGACCAGCCTCAAATGTCCCCACACACTGCCAGACAATCTGAGGTGTTTTATTCTACTGTGTATATCTGATGCTATTCATCATATTCACACTAATCAATCAATCAGTTATTACACTTGTGTGTGTGTGTGTGTGTGTGTGTGTGTGTGTGTGCAGGAACTGCAGAAATACAGTAAAACCATCTGGGCCACACATAGTCATGTATTGTCAATGCAGTTCTTATGAGGATATATTTGTTCCTCACAGTCTGTCTGTAACAAAAAGAGCTATAAATTTTGTGGGGACAAGCCCCATGTCACCATTATAGCAAAGGGCACAACAGTTTTTACACTTTGACACAAATATAAAAATTGTTATTAATTTCTATTATAAAAATGTAGAATTCTATTCATCAGAATATGTGTACAGTACCTGGACAACACAGTCATGTCTTGCTAAACTATCCCAGGAAGAGATTAAACCATGCTGCATATGGACACTATATATCTACGGTAGTGTGTGCGTGTGTGTGTGTGTGTGCGTGTGTGTGTATGCATGTATAAAAGTAAAACCGGTGTAAATGATTCCAGTGCCTTGAGTATGTTAACAAGAACTGTAAGTTCTTGAGTGGCTCCCAGAATAGAACAGCTGAGTCCTTATGGTTCTCATTGAGGGGACATGATTTATCTTTTTAGATTCTAATCATGTGACCTTTGACCTTTTTGGGAACAAATTTAAGCATGATTTAAAATACAGTGAATTATAGTTGTCTCTCTCTCTCTCTCTCTCTCTCTCTCTTTCTACTAGTATCCAGTATTGGCACAATGCCCAACTATTCAACTCTACAAGTATTGGCACCCTATCTGTCTATCCCAGTACTCATGTCTACAAGTATTAGCTCCCTATCTGTCTATCACTCAGTACATCTCAGAAAGAGTCATTAAATAGATGTGATCAAATCCTCTTTATATTAAAACGGGAATGTTAACCATGCTTCAGCTGGAGATGTGTGATATATCTATATAAATATTTCTAATGTAATACAAGAGGAGTAAACATGGAGACAACTGTTCATTCTCCTGTAGCAGCACCTGTCCTGTCCCAGCAGACGAAACACAATATCTGCGTGTGTGTGTGTGTGTGTGCGCCTAAGTCTCTATGCATGAGCCTTTGTGTGTCCTACATGTCACTGCAGCACAAGCATGATTGATTGTGTGCTAATCTGCACAGATCTGATATTTTTAACAACACGGCGTCTTAGTTTTCCTATTGTGTTACACACACACACACACACACACACACACACACACACACACACACACACACACGGGTAGGGGGGTATAGTGCACACTTAAAATACTATGTAGTTACATAGTACTTTATTTAATGAGAAATGCAGGACTATCTTAAGGTGCAAATTAATAGATTTGAAAACATTATTCAAAGTAATCCGAATTGTTTCTTAAACAGAACAGTAATCTGTTTTAATGTTGAAATTAAATTCATTTTAAAATTAAAACTGAAGAATATCATCAAATAAAATAGTTCAAAAAATCAAAAATTGTAATATTTATGTATAATATTATTTTTTATATTTATTATATATATATATATATATATATATTATTTTAGTGTTTTGATCTGTTCACCGTCAACATTGCGTGCAGCAGCAACCACAGCCTCCCAGACACTCTTCAGAGAGGTGTACTGTTTTCCCTCCTTGTAAATCTCACATTTGATGATGGACCACAGGTTCTCTATGGGGTTCAGATCAGGTGAACAAGGAGGCCATGTCATTAGTTTTTCTTCTTTTAGACCCTTTCTTGCCAGCCACGCTGTGGAGTACTTGGACGCGTGTGATGGAGCATTGTCCTGCATGAAAATCATGTTTTTCTTGAAGGATGCAGACTTCTTCCTGTACCACTGCTTGAAGAAGGTGTCTTCCAGAAACTGGCAGTAGGACTGGGAGTTGAGCTTGACCCCATCCTCAACCCGAAAAGGCCCCACAAGCTCATCTTTGATGATACCAGCCCAAACCAGTACTCCACCTCCACCTTGCTGGCGTCTCAGTCGGACTGGAGCTCTCTGCCCTTTACCGATCCAGCCACGAGCCCATCCATCTGGCCCATCATACTTGTTTTTCTCAGTTAAAGGATGTTTTTCAAAAATTTCAAATATTCAAAAATATTTCTACTGAAACTTCTATGAACTATAACATCTTTCAAACAATAAAACATGTTAATTTTAATTTAATTTAATTTAATTTAGACATCCACAAATCAACCTAGCTGGTCCTTTGTTATTGTTGAAAAGTTTCTTCTCTCAGGAATATTTACTTGAAATGATCTTATAAGAAAGAAAATAACCTGGAAAATAACATTTCAAACAATAAACGTGGATTCACACTTGGGACTTTTAACGAGTAGAATAATTCATGTTTTAAGTATGTTATTTAACTGAATCTAAATTTATCTAGTAAGTTGATGAGGACATTTCCTTCCTGATGTTGCGCTTGTTTTTGTCTACAAGCTACATTGTTTTTTTTTTTTTTTAAAGGTGTATTCAACACACTCAAGAACTGAAAAAAGTTTATTTGGGTTTTTAAGGGTCATAAAACTTGTCTTTTCCCATCTGTTGCCGATCTCACATTTTCACCGTAATCACTTTAACTCTGTGATAATTAGATAGAAAAGGGAATGGAAGAAGTGGAGTGTTAATTAGATAAGCTCTGGAGGAGTTTCCTCTGAATCAGAGTCACTTGTCGGATCTTGTAACGTGCCCATGAGGAGAAAAGAGTAAATGGGCAAGAGAGAGAGAGAGAGAGAGAGAGAGAGAGAGAGAGAGCAGATGGGAGAGACGTGAATGAAAACAGATATGAAGGGGAAAACAAAATGAAAGAGTTGAGGAAGTAGTATGAAAAAAGGTGATAAGATGGTACATGAGCAACATAAGTAAGAAAAAAGAGAAGAGACAAGAATGGAGAGACTATCGGACATGCACAGCATAAAGAAATGGAAGTTTGTTTATCTTTGGGAAGAACTTTATCCTCAGCAGGATCAAGAGGGATCTGGAAGCTATTAAATTGGGTGTCAAAGCGAGAATGCATCCTGAATGGGACAGCAGCCCATCAGAGGGCACCATGCACACACATTTTGTGTGTGTGTGTGTGTGTGTGTGTGTGTGTGTGTGTGTGTGTGTGTGTGTGTGTGTGTGTGTGTGTGATGGACTGGTGACCCACTCAGGGTGTATTCCTTCCTCACATTCAGTGAGGAAAATGAATCATTAAATCCTTCACTGAGCCCTTGACCCTCAATGTAACCTAATAATAATAATAATAATAATAATAATAATAATAATAATAATAATAAAGGTTTATTAATTTTTGGTCTTACTATCATGAAAGTGAAAGAAATATTTTATAAACAAGAAAGAAAGAGTGGGTAATGATAAGGAGGGAAAATAGAAAATTCTAAATAATACAATTAAAAAACGGAAGAAAGAAGGAAAGAAAGAATTAAAGGAGATGGAAAAAGAAAGAAAGAAGGAAGAAAGGTAATGAGAAAAGATGCAAAGATGGAAAGAAAATGAAAATAAGAGACCGAATGAACAAAAGAAAGGAACAAAAGAGAAGGAAGGAAGATGAATAAAAGAGAAGGAAGGAAGATGAATGATGAATAAAAGAAAGGAAGCTGATAAATAAATGAAAGAAAGAATGAGAAAACAATGGACGGTCTAAAAAGAATGGGTAGGGAAACAAAATGAGATGAGGCAAAAGAAAGAAAATTAAAAAAATTTAAAAAAAAGGGTGATGGAAACAAAAGGAGGTGAAATAGTTTAGAAAAGTCAAAAAGGGGGAAAAAGTGAAGGAAATAAGGTAAGAAAGAACCAATCAGCAGTATGCAGTGAAGCCATGAACCACTCCTATATACACAACATTTTCAACACACACACACACACACACACACACACACAATAAGAGGGCACTCCCCTGGAATTCACTCAGGCTCAGCTGTGAGCTTTAATTAGTTCCTCATTCGAGCAAACATCAAACACATTCATTAGCAGGCGACTGATTTAAATTGTTTAGATTAAAAATAAAAAGAAAAGAAGAGAAGAATGCAGCCAAGATTATGATATGCACTCTGATTATCCATTCTAATTTAACCTTTTGGGAGTTTGACATGTATTATTTATTGTAATAATATTCAGATTATTAACTTTTATTAGAATCATGTTTCTTCCTTCACATTGGAATTCATTAGCTAATGATCTTATGAGAACTTTATGGTTAGATCCCAAATCCTGGATTTAAAAAAAAAAGAAAATTGTGGGAAGTTCAATTCTCTATGAACTCTTGTATGTTTTAGCGTGATAGTTTAAACGCATACTGTATTAATTGTAAAGCCTGTGGTTTTGTGCATCACTTCAAGTTGGAGGTCAGAGTCAACACCTTGAACTCTAAGACGTTCCTCAAACTGTTCCTGAAGGATTTCTTCAATGTGGCAGGCAGGCAGCGTTATCCTGTTGAGAGAGATCACCGACTTGAGCGATTATACCGTTGCCATGGAAGAGTATACTTGCTCTGCAATAATGTTAAGGTAGGTGGGACATGTCAAGGTAACATCCACATCAATGCCAGGACATAAGGATTCGCAGCAGAACATTTACCAGAGCATCATCACCCCTGGGAATTCTTTCACAATCCGATTTGTGGAAAACTTGAGCTGTAAGACAGTTATGGACAAACACTGAAGGGAAGTGTAGCCAGTAGTGGTTGGGAACACAACCTGAACCTTATAAAATGTTTTTGTTTTTCCTTCCACGCTTAGACATGCTTTGACTACTCCAGCAGCTGTTTTCTAATAAACTCAGTTGTTAAAATTCCTCTGAACATAAACAAATGCATCAGTTAAATTCTGTTACGAAGTATTTGCTTTCCTAGTAATGAATGCAAGACACTTTTGTGAGCATGTGCTGCTTTCTTTGCGATGTGATCTGTGAAGTCTAGCAAGATTATCTGTATTGAAGATCAGAATCCTGGAGATAAATGTTAGGCTTCCCGAAGCTAATCCATAAAAGAAATATTTCATTTCCGAAAACTTTTTCACTTCTTTGATAAAGTGCAAAACAACCAACGAACAAAAACATGGATAAAACAAAAACCATAAATTATGAATACACGGCTTACAAGGATGATGGCCAAGGCTGTGGCACACTATGAAAACACTCGAAACACTCGCTCTTACTCAAACACAAACTAAACACTTAATCACATTATATTTATATAGAGATGCTAATAAATAGTAAGAACAACAGAATTTTTTTTTTTAATTTTATTTGTATAGCGCTTTTAACAAGGGACATTGTCTCAAAGCAGCTTTCCAGAACATCAGAAATATAATACAAAAAGTGTCCACGATTAGGACATGTGACATGCTGAGGCTGATGGGTAATGTGTAGATTTTGGCATAATCATGATGAAGTAGTAAAACATATAACGTACTGTAATAGGAATTTTTGGTCCCCACAAACCTGGTTTGTGTGTGTGTGTGTCTGTTTTCGTGTGAAATTAAACTAGTAAATCTTCTTTGGAAGGTGAGAATTAAATTTCTGTAAGAGCGCTCTTGCGGAAATGCCGAGCTGCTCCATTATAATATACTATGATAGGATTATAAACAGACATTGCAATCAATTTACATTTAAAAACATTTTTTTGTATTCATAATGTTCTCTAATTTTTGTGACCGTCATGTTGTTTTGTTTGCGGAATTTAAATCGTTACCTAGTTGTAAAGCTACACTTTGTGAAGTGGCTCATGTTAGTGAGTTCTGTTCCTTGGCAAAAAAATCCAATGAGAATCTTCTAGAATTTCTGTCATATTTTTTTGGGAACCGTTCCTGTTAAACAATTCTGGAACATTCACCACATGACATATGTAACTATCAGTAATTAATTAATTGCTAATATAGGTAACTACTTTCTTGAGCTAGCTAGAAACATCAGTCCTACCTGGATTAGTCTGATTTGAATAAAATCTTCATTTTTTTTTTTTTTTTTTTTACAATTTGAGTACACACCCATTACGACCTAGCTAACTGTTTTCTTACCTCTTCTCCAATTAACACAGCTACCCATTAGCCTGAGTTAGCTAGCTAGTAAGCAGAATCTGTGCTCGTTGGTCTAGGTTAATAGCTCTATTAGCACAGTTTCTACAGTGATTATTTTAATTTCAGAACATTCTGATTAAGTTATGGTTCAAGCTAAATCTCTCATTACCTTTCTTCCACACAGCAAGCTATCCCAGAGTTAGCTGGCAAGCTAGCAAACATCATTTGTGCTACTTTGTCTAGCTAAACAGCTCTTTTATCACCGTTCCTTCATTGATGATTTCAAGATTTTTGTATGGTGTAATGAGATTGTTCTCTAGCCAAATCACTCGTTAACTTTCCTCCAGTTAGCTAGCTAGCTAGATAGGAACACAGTTAGCTAGCTAGCTAGATAGGAATACTAGTGCTACAGTGAAGGATGTAGCTTTTAACCTAGCTAACTAACATAAGGAGAGATTTAGCTAAATAATCTCACTACTTCATGTGAAAAATCTGAAATTGCTGCCAGAGGATTAAAACGTGAAATCTGACACACTGCATGTCCCTGACAATTTTTATTTTTATTAAAAAATAGAAATTAGAACACTGTACTATGTAATTATTCAGAATGTAATGATACTGTGGGGGCACGGTGGCTTAGTGGTTAACACGTTTTGCCTCACACCTCCAGGGTTGCAGGTTCGATTCCCGCCTCCGCCTTGTGTGTGTGGAGTTTGCATGTTCTCCCCGTGCCTCGGGGGTTTCCTCCGGGTACTCCGGTTTCCTCCGCCGGTCCAAAGACATGCATGGTAGGTTGATTGGCATCTCTGGAAAATTGTCCGTAGTGTGTGATTGCATGAGTGAATGAGTGTGTGTGTGTGCCCTGCGATGGGTTGGCACTCCGTCCAGAGTGTATCCTGCCTTGATGCCCGATGACGCCTGAGATAGGCACAGGCTCCCCGTGACCCGATGTAGTTCGGATAAGCGGTAGAAAATGAGTGAGTGAGTGAGTAATGATACTGAATGAATGATTTAGATTATTTAAAAACTTTTTGTGAAATCGGATCTAAAGTAGTTAATATAGAAGCACAAGTATTTCTCATCGTTTTCATTGTTCTCTGTCTCTCTCTCCTCCTCTCCTTCTCTAACACAATTTACTTCAGCTTCAAATTTACTGTTAATATAATTTACTATATTATTCACATTCTGTGGGGATTTACTCCACTTCCAACTCGGTTTCTCATTTTTATATTTTCACTTGTAACACAAATCTTATGCATAAACAGAAGAGAATATGAGAAAAGGGAAAACTTTCTGGCAAAAGTTTAAAAGTCTCACTTTTTAAAATTTTTTTTTTTTTTAGCATGCAGTACAGCGTGTGTTTTGCTTGCGGTATGAACAGCCTCAGTTTGGAGCTGGTTTGGGGAAATACTGTTTCCTTGGGAGAGCCTATAAAGATTGTTTTCCAAAAAATAAAGACCACATCATCTGCTCAGGCTGATATATATATAAAAATACAAATATATAATTTTTTTTTCATGTAATAAAAAGATGTTTTCTTTGCTTGCTATCCCGTAGTTTTCATTGTATAGCAGCATTGCGCTTTTTTTAAATTAATGTGAAAAGAATTGAATAGTGTGGACAAATCGTATGTGATATATTAATCAGGAAAAGGAAAAACCACATGTAAGAATTCCTGTAAAAAATACTGTAATGAATAAGAAAATTAGGTGAATCATTTGGAAAAATAGTGTGAAAATTAATCATGGAAATTTATTGAAAAAATAAATCGCATTTAAATGAATGAGAATTTGGGAATAATTGAATTGTGATATAAATCACATTAGCAAGCACAATAAATGAATAAAGTAAGTGAATCACACTGGTACAAATCACAAGTTACAAAATCAGCCATGTGAAAATAAATGAATCTTGAAAAAAGTGAATCATATACAGTAAGAAATCATGTGAATCTAAATGAATCAGTTGGATGAAGTAAATGAATCATATGGGTAGAAATCCTGCAGGAAAAAGGAGTCATGTGAACAAATATTTTGGTGAACGCCAAGACCCCCCCCACACACACACACCTTAAGCACACACACACCTTAAGCACACACACAGACAATTAATATATCATGAAAAAATAGTCCACTGTGTAATTAAGTGACGACATGGGGAAAAAAAAATCACAAAGGATTTTTGATGAAACATAAAGGAATCATGAAATAACTTGCATGTAAAACTACTGAAGAACAAGGAAAATAAATGGATTGAATGAAGGGGGAGCAAACAAAAAACAGATGTGAAAATAAATGAATGAATTGTGAATTGTCAAAACAATCCCGAGTCAACACGTGCACCATGTAAATGTCCATGTGAAAGTATGTGTGAAATATAAAACATGTAAAATTCAACCCTGACCATGAAACATTTCTCCTGCTCCTCTTGATGTGTGATGTGTGATTTATGACTGGAATTAAGTGATGGATAAAACAGGACAAACACCAACTCTCTGTTTTGCATTTAGAAATGCCAGCCGTCTTTTTTTCTTTGCTCGCTTCCTTTCTTTTTTCTTGTGCCTTTCAGTTCGGAGGTCCTGAAGATCATCTCTGTAATAGAGAAACACGTGTAGACCAGAATAAAGATACAGAGCCAAGCGTATAAAGCTTTATGGTGAAAAATTTATGTTTTGTATCGTTCCACTTTTAGTAATAAAAAATTAAAAACGGTTATTTGGCATCGATTTTGAGTCAGACAGACAGACAGACAGACAGATAGTGATATATAAGAAAGATGTTTTCGGTTATAAACTCTTCTCTCCCAAGGCGTTCTGAGCGTGTGATCTGAAAAAGAAAGCAGCAAGAGATCCCCACTGCCAAACGGAGAGGTCATGATTCATTAAAACAGAGATTCTGTAACGCAGCTGAACTCGCCCTGTCCTGAATTTCCACCATGACGTCCACGTTTGGCGCCTTTTCATGGCGAACCCGAGGACGGCCAAGTAGTGACTGGAAAACTGGAGCAAATCTCACATGGCTTATTCGATCCACTTTTGTTGCTCCCTTTCCTTCACTGATACAGTAGCTGAGTTTCCATGAGGTTTTTTTTCTTCCCTCAAATGTTTTGAGTGTTAATATCAGTTACAATCCTGGTCAATATTTGAAAGGGAATAAAAAAAAAAAAGTATAAAAAAACGGTTCCAGGTAATTAAGTGTACAGAGACAAGACTTCCAAAAGACGTGCCCACAAGAGATACTTCGCTTAAGGTTCGCGGCCCACAAGGGACACGGCCCATAAGGGGGCATGGACTTCGAGAGAGACAGCCCATAAGGGGCGTGGCCCTCAAGACCAGTGTTGTAATGTAACGGAGTACAAATACTTCGTTACTGTACTTAAGTAGAAATGTCACGTATCTGTACTTTACTTCGCTATTTAAATTTATGTCAACTTTCACTTTTACTCCACTACATTTCCTAGATAAAATGTCTACTTTTACTCCGTTATATTTCCACTAAGCATCTTCGTTACTCGTTACTACAAAATAAAATCAGAAGAAATGTGTGCGACTGCAATAAGGGAGGTTTTCACTGCTCCTAGATTGCATTATGCACATCCGCACGCTCTACGGAGAAGCACAGGGACGCGCAGCGTGCACGCGCAGTCAGAGCTGGAGGCGCAGCGTGCACGCGCAGTCCTGGAGGCATTTATCTATAACGTTAATCGGTGGAAAGCCGCAAATATGGCAACCAAAAGCAGTGAAATTTCACTATTCTTATTACCAGAGTTGTAGCACAAACAAAATATTAATGCAAACAATCCGTTCAATACTAAATAAAAATAACATTTATTGATTTGGTCTTTGTCTTGTGAATATTTTTTATTAATGACTGCATTCATTGGACACACTGTTTGTAGAGAATGCACACATACATGAACTGATCTGATTCAAGACTGTCATCATTACCATTTAATAATACCATAACTTTTAGCTTACTATGTAGTCATATAATATATAATATAAAACTCTTCTTGTTTTAAATCCTCACTGAGGGCTAAAACCCCCTAAAGATGAAACCCTAGAACCGCCCCTGCTCTTATGCCTACCGAAAAATCACTGAAATTTTACTTTTTACTTTTACTTCAAATACTTAAGTACATTAAATATCAGAAAATGACTTTTGATACTTAAGTACAGTAAATATCAGATACTTTAAGACTTTTACTTGAGTAATATTCTAAAAAGGTAACTTTCACTTCTACCAAAGTCTTTTTCTAGTATGATACAGTACTTGTACTTTTATTCAAGTATTGCTTTCTAGTACTTTATACAACACTGCTCAAGACACACGACTACAAAGACACACCCACAAGAGACACAGCCCATATAAAATCATGGCCCACAAGGGATGCGACCCACAAGGGACAAGGCCCACTAGGGCACACCAAGAACCCCAACCAGAGACTCGCCCACAAGAGAGATAGAGAGGCACTCTATCAAGAGAGAGTTACACTTAATGTGCTGTACAATAAAGTCATGACTCATGACATAATCGAGCTCTTGTGCAACTAGACAGCAATGAAAAATAATGAAGCAGCTGCAAACTTTAAATTGAAACATGAGTTCTGTTGAACATAAGCGTTTTAAATTTTTTACTTACGGCATTTTGAATTAGCACATAACTGTATTTGTAGCGTGTTTTATGAGCTCTTGCATTTGCTAAGGTTTACAGTTTTGTTAGTAGGTACTGTATGTTTTAAATTTAAGTTGTAATCGTTGAACATAATAAAGATCACTCTTAGATATAAGAAATCTGTAAACTGTAAACAATGGGCATTTAGTGGTGTAACCGATATCCAGTAGCTGTGTCTCAGATTGGAAGCTTTATCCACTTCATTTCCATCCACATTTCTCACAAGTCCTCTTTATCCACAAGGCAACTTTTACACCTCAGACACGAGGAAACGTTTAATTACGTCTTCATTTGCCGTCCGCGAGCTTTCTTTCATGTTTCTCAGAGGTCAGTGAGTCCTCCAGGGGCAACTAATAATAGAAAAGGAATCACTTCTCTGACGTTTTTTCGCTCTTTATGGACGTCTTGTGCTTCTTTTTTTTTTTCTTCCTACATCAGCATCCTGAACCAATTACTCTGGAATGGCGATTAAGGAAAAATAAAAGAGAAAGCCATGCAGTGAACCGACGCTAATTAGAAGAGGACAGTACTGCCAAATCCAGGTTTCGGGTTTAAGTAGCAATAAAAAAAAAATTATAATAATATAAGAATACATAAAGTGTAGGAAAGGAGTGGTGGTGGTGATTGCTCTCATAATTTGCTGTTTGACACATTAACATGTAGAGCAGGAGTGAGAGAGTGAGAAATCGGGTTTATTATTATAATATTAGCAGCAATGTTACTACCTTGTTAATTTAGTGCGCAAATTAAATGGGAAGATGAATGTTCCTGCTTGATAGACAGGGCTTTATAATGAGCTAGCAATTTAGGAATTTGCAAGACATCAATATTTTTAATGTGGGAAATGTTACTTGTATTCAGAAATGAGTTACGCAGATAGTCAGGTTTCGGGGATAGAAAATGCGGACTGAAGAAGCACTTGTTGTTGTTGTTGTTTTATGATGTAGCTTAAAAGATTAGAGACCTTTTAGGTGGCGTGTCAAAGGTGCAGCTTTGAGCGCATGTCTGTTGCAAGCACCTAACAAAATTCTAGATGTTTAGTGTCTGTCGGTGTTTTTTTTTTTTTATTTCAAATATTTTCACATTGCAGATCACATAGTCCTGCCACAAATGAAATAAAACCGATAGCAATTAGTTAAAAAGTGCCTTCATTGGCTCAAGTACTGATCATTGACATCCCTACTGCGGCTGGATGGATGGATGGATGGATGGATGGATGGATGGATGGATGGAATACAGTGACAGCACACCATCTGCATCACCACCTCTTTTATTTCATTAGCTATCAAATCCTAAATCAGTGTAAAGTAAATCCAGATGTTACACAGAGAACCAGATAACATGAACATCACCTCAACTTGGGTTTCAAACAGCTGTCAATGTTGTATTTTATTTCAGTGTGTCTTCAGCTGTAGCTTTAAAGTTAACAACTGTGAAATACAGCGTTCTCTACTTTTACGAGCAAAATAAAGCGTCTCGCTATCTCAAACGCTTTTCCACTCGCTAACGTTTTGTGAGTGGGGGGAAAGTGTTTTTAGTTGTGTAACGATATGAAAAAGTCCTGCTTTGATCAGATGATATCAGTGCACCATGGAGAGTTTTCAATCAAGAAGTAAAAAAAAAAAAGAAATAATCCTATAAAGAATAAAGAAAGGTATCAGCCAGGATATGGTTAGTATCTGAGGATTGATTAAGCCATTTTACACTGATGCTGTTATTAACTTCAAAACGATTATATATTCATCAGTTCGCTTTTCTTCACTGATGTCTGCTTAAAAGGGAACTTGAAAGTGACTGCTTTTAAGGCTCTTTTTTCTTTTTTTTTTTAAAGCCAGTATTACAAATGGCTGCTGTGAGTGTTCTCACTTCATGTTCTCATGCACAGGCTTCAATCCTACTCCTTATAATAAAGGACATTTTAAAAGGAAGTATTTTTTTAAGCTCTTTTTATATTAAAAAAAAAATAAATAAATAATAATAATAATTAAAGCTTATTTTGCCGTCTCCATGGCCGGCAGTCAATTACTTTGTCATGTGTCACTCCACAGTGGTGGTTAATATGAAGCTTATGTGAAAGTAGACACTCGGAGATTTAAAAATTAGTTTTTTTATAAGTATTTGTTTTTTCCTGGCCTACTATTGGGAAATGTTCATTCATTCATTCATTCATTCATTCATTCATTTTCTACCGCTTATCCGAACTACATCAGGTCACGGGGAGCCTGTGCCTATCTCGGGCGTCATTGGGCATCAAGGAAGGATACACCCTGGACGGAGTTCCAACACGTTGCAGGTATTGGGCAATGTATTCACAGAAAAGTTCCAAAAAAAACCTACTACTTTGCTACACACAAATGATATCAAACCCATAACTGCTCTCTGAGCAGTGTTGGGCAGTAACGCTTTACTAATAACGCGTTACTGTAACACAGTTACATTTGACAGTAACTAATACTCTAACGCATTACTTTTTAAATAAAGTAACTCCGTTACCGTTACCCTATGGTGCGTTTGTCTATTACTTTTTTAAATGAATTAATTTTGGCTGAAGTGTACAGCCTGACCTGTTTGCAGCGACGCATTGTAGGATTGGTGGATGCCAACCTGTAAACACGAAGATGCCGCACTGTGGGTGTGTTTCTGTTTATTCATGTATGTGCAGCAGTAACGGCGAGTCAAGGCGAGAGCAAGACGAGTTTCTCAAAGTGGAAATATGCTCATTATTTCTTTAAAAAAGTAACTAAAAAGTTACTTTTAACAGTAACGCGTTAAACTTTTTGGTGTAATCAACAACGTAATTGAGTTACTTTTTATATGAAGTAACTAGTAACTGTAACTAGTTACTATTTCTTATTGACTAGCACAACAGTAACTGTCTCTGAGATGCCCCAAGTTCTTGTTCATATGCATGAAAAACCTGAAGGTGTCATCTTCAACCACTATAATTCTGTCTCGTACTGATTTTAGATCAGACTTGTGGCAAGAAATGTTACATTTAACATTTAGGGTATTAAGTTAAGTAACCTACAAAAACAACAGCCATTAGAAATATTTTTTATGCTAGTCTCATCATTAACTTTCTCTCATTCCTCACACAAATAATAGATTTTATACAAGTAAATTTGGGAATCTGAAGTTGTGTCCCAAATCCCCATATTTATTTACTATTCTACGCCAGTCATTTGTTTAACTTATTTTTACTAACAAGAAGTAAAAGCCAGTGTGTTCCATTAAAGACGATGCCACTATAAAATTCATACTTTAAACCATAGAGTACATCCTGCATAGTATGTAGTGTGTTATTTGGGACACAGCTATAGTGATTCCTTCTCTAAAGAATGTTCTTCTCATGCTACATAACCACATTTCGCACATTTTCACTAATCCTATGGTTTAAAAGTTCGATCCTGCTGCTTTCTGACATACATGCATATTTTACATCAAACACTTTTCAATAGATAACTGTTTTCTATTTTACTTTTAAAGAGTGAGATTTAAAATATTGTTTTTTTAATCTTGTAGCTTGTAGCTTGATGTGACTGTTTTAGGGAATCTTGGGACCAAATGTCCAGATAAGGATTTAGCATGTTTTAACACAAAAAATAAAAGTCTTTGTTTTTTTTAAAATAAATAAATAAATAAATAAATAGATAGATAGATAGATAGATAGATAGATAGATAGATAAATAAATACTACGGAATGAACCAAAAGATTTCTATTTCCTTACCGAGATTAAGATCAGGGTTAGTTTTCTGTGTGTGTGTGTGTGTGTGTGTGTGCTGTTGCATGTCTTCAGCCTACTGAGACGGATATTTTTCTCCTTCCTGGACATACGAGCTAATTAATTTGCTTTTCAAATGCTTACAACCTCCTGCTGACCTTCCTTGCCTCCATCTCTCATTCTAGTTCCCTTCCATCTCGATCTCTGTGTGAGAACTGGCATGTTTCTCTCATGTTTTGTTCACTTCAAAGCATTGTTCTCCTGTCCTTTTCTCCTCCCAGAGCAGACGGACTCACCATGACACACTCAGTCATGTGTGAAAGTGTAATTCTGCGCTTTGTCTCTCTAATTAACCCACAGACACGCAGTAATAAGTGAAAAACATTCCACCAATGAGGATTGGGCTTCGTCCCAGATGCTAAAATTCGTGTCTGGTTTGTGTTCCTACCAGATTGTAGGACATTTTATGGAAATGTTAAAACACTGCTACTATTCTAACAAAATTTATTCCCCAGGGGATTGCAAGTTTATACCAATTTAAACATACAAAAGACTGCTGGTTAATCACTGTTAGATGCATTGCTGTAACATAAAGCTATATTTGTATTTTCCCAGATACAGTAGCGCCCACATTTAATCAAAGTTGGCACAACGTCATGTACAATTTGCTTGCTAATGGGAAAGACACAACATAGCTTGGATCAAAGGTTAAGATATTTTCTTAATATTGTTATAGGAAAAGAATTAACAACAAAGTCCTGATGTGTAGTGTGTCTCCCTGTCTCTAGCCATAGACATATACCTTATTGGTAAATTGTCTGTAGCTGTAGACATACACCTCATTGGTAGAATGTCAGTAGCTGTAGACATAGATCTCATTGGTGAAATGTCTGTAGCTGTAGACATAGACCTCATTGGTGAAATGTCTGTAGCTGTAGACATAGACCTCATTGGTAGAATGTCGGTAGCTGTAGACAAAGACCTCATTGGTAAATTTTTGGTAGCTGTAGCTATAGACCTCATTGGTAGAATGTCTGTCTGTACTTATAGACCTCATTAGTGGAATGTCTGTAGCTACAAATGTAGATCTCGTTGGTGGAATGTCTGTTCCTGTAGATATAGACCTCATTGGTAAAATGTCTGTAGCTGTAGACATAGACCTCATTGGTAGAATGTCTGTACCTATAGACCTCATTAGTGGAATGTCTAGCTATAAATGTAGATCTTTTTGGTGGAATGTCTGTACAGTACCTGTAGATATAGACCTCATTGGTGAAATGTCTGTAGCTGTAGACATAGACCTCATTGTTAGAATGTCGGTAGCTGTAGACAAAGACCTCATTGGTAAATTTTTAGTAGCTGTAGCTATAGACCTTATTAGTGGAATGTCTGTAGCTACAAATGTTGATCTTGTTGGTGGAATGTCTGTACCTGTAGATATAGACCTCACTGGTGGAATGTCTGTAACTGAAAATGTAGATCTTATTGGAGGAATGTCTATAGCTATAGACTTAATTGGTGGAATGTCTGTATCTATAAACCTCATTGTTGGAATATTTGTAGTTATAGACCACATTGGTGGAATGTCTGTAGATATAGACCTCATTGGTGGAATGTTTGTAGCTATAAACTGTATATTTTGCAGCTAGAAATACTTTAGACGGTGCTGAAAATAAATTGAGATCCTCTAGTATAAGTTGGACCACTATACCAAGAAATGATTTATTAAATACTAAAAGATGAGAGAAAGTCTAATGCAAAGTAGCTCACTAATTAGCCCAGTAGCTAGCACAATGTCTGTTACTCAAACAGCCGAGGTAAACCAATCTTTAAAAAAAAAAAAAACTACAACTTTGTAGTAAATGAAGTAACTCTATCAAACACACGCGCAGGTTGAGATCTGTTCTTATTATCTTATCAAACCCACATTCTTTAAGCGCTCTGAAGTGTTACAGCAACTAGAACGAGGGTCAAACGCTCGCATGTGTGTAAGAAAAAGAAAGAGAAGGAAGATGAAAGGCGGGAAACTGACATATGACAAGGAGGCTGGTTGATTCTGTATTGAGATGTTTTCTGTGATTTGATATCATGTGTGAAAGTGTGACAGTATGCTTGTAATTTCCTCATATAATAAACACATGTCAGTTACTGTACATCCAGCTTTCTGTTCTCCGAACATGATTCAATCCGTTATTTTAAAAATGATATTGTTTTATTCCATTTTCTTTTTATGCACTTCATCAAAATACACAAATACAGTAACGTGCAGTAAAGTATGTCTATGGGATACAGTATGTACACTATTATCTAGCTATATATATGTCTATAATTGTAGAATTAAATGGTAAAATAAAAAATTCAATTCATGCTTTTTTTCTTTGAATTATTTTTGCACACACACTCTTAAAGGTGCATTTGGAAGCTGAATTTTTGATTTGTATTTTTAAAGTGTTTTTTTTTTAACTGAGCAAAAATCTATAATATTGTGCATGCTGTGTGTATCTTAATCTTCCAATCAAGTTAAATAGTTTATTTTTATCATTTGTGTAATTCCTGCTGCTTTGATTGGACAATATACTTTTTTTTTAGTTAGAATTTTTTTCAGGAAGTTGGGAATGTTACAGAAAGTAATCCACCTCATATGACTGTCTCATGTCACATGCGTCTACTTTAAAGCCGAGAAGGCTGATCACATGTTAAGAACGTTGTCTGTGAATCGGGATGAAAACTTTCAGTCCAAATGGAGATCAAAGCTAGGGAGGTTTTTCATTCTGCGTAAGTGGCTACAATTTAGAGTCTACAGTCTGGGCTAAAATGAAATCAGCTAATGTTCATTGTCTTTACTTATCCTGGTTGCATCTGCCGATTTTAAGACTTAGATATTGGTGATTTCAAATCTGCAATGACCATATAACCAAAAAAATGTTATAAGGTAAATATTAAACATAAATATATTAAATAATAAACTATAATGTATTGTAGTGGCCATCTCATTCATCAGATTTTTAATTGTTTTTTTTTCCCTCATAAATATCAGTAGCTGTATTTCGGCATGCCCACTAATGGTTGCCATAGTAACAATTTTCACAATAAGCACTTTTCACAACAGATCAATTCGATTCAATTCAAACTTATTTGTATAGCACATTTTTCTCAAAGCACCTTTACATAACTTTACATAGAACAAAAGGTTATTATAAAGAATAATATAAAGATTAATATAATACAAAATTCAAGATTAGTATTAGATATATTTAAATGTGTTTGTATTTATCCCCAATGAAGAAGTCTGAGGTGACTCAGGCATCAGTGGCGAGGAAAAACTCTCTTGAATGGTAAAGGAAGAACCCTTGAGAGGAACCAGAATCAAAGGGGAACCTCATCCTCATATGGGTGACACTGGAGGGTGTGATTATAAATACACAGTCTGATAAATGTTGTATTGATGAGGAGGTTGTTGTCCTCAAAGACCACATGGAGTGTATAAAAGTGACTTGACTTGACTTGGTATCTCCTCTTTAGTATCGCAGAGTCTGACTGGAGCTGGAAGATCTCTAGATGCCTCAGGATCCTCACAGAGTCTGCCTCATCTCAGTGGAGGTCCAAGATCTTCATGGCACGGAAAACAATCGGAGCTGGTACAATTTCTGGATACCTCGGGATGGGTAGAAAGAGAGAAGCAGTGGAGAGGAGTTAGCGTAGCTGCTGTTCATAATATTATCAAGCACTAGATGATAATGTGCATTTGGTCAGATGTACTAGAGCACAATATTATGGGATGTATCATGTGTACGCCTGACTAAAGAGAGACGTTTTTAATCTACATTTAAACTGGGAAAGTGTGTCTGAGCCCCGAACACTATCAGGAAGACTATTCTAAAGTTTGGGAGCTAAATACGAAAACGCTCTACCGCCTTTGGTAGATTTTGATATTCTGGGAACTACCTGAAGTCCTGAGTTTTGTGATCTCAGAGAGCGTGAAGGATTGTAAATGTGAAGATCGGTCTTCTCGCGGCTAAAATGAGAAAAGGTTCTGAAGGGATATTTGTCGCTTGTATATTAAATTGAGCAGTGTTTCTGCATCATATCATATATATGACAGATGTATGCTCATCGCCAGTCGCTGCACCGCTTCACTTCATATTTGCATTAAGTGAAACTTTTCTCAATTTTGTTGCGTCAGCTAAAAAACAACCACTTCTATTCATCCACGGCTTTAAATGCTCATTTCCGGGCTCGTTAATCTCATAACCTTGTTAAATATTCCATAAAGAAGGCTTTTCTAAATATTAGGGTTTTTTTTATATTTAGACACCAGAGCTTAAGAAAATATTTTATCTTTTGAAAAATTGGTGTGTTAAAAGAAAACTATGCAGCCTCCCCATAAAACCAGACTCAATGCATGATATATTTATTTCTATAGAGGACGCCATCAATTTCATAACTGTAAATATTCACTTATCAGAAATGTGTGGTGATTTTGTAAGACGTAAAATAAAGCTCCTCTTACTGGATGTTTACTGTTCTCATAATAAAACTCAATGACACCACCTAGAACTGTGGGGGAGGGGGGACAACAAATATAAAAACAATTAGAAAGAGAGAGAGAAAAAACAAATGCTAAAAGAATATACTTTCTTGAACAACATATCGTTGTTATGTCTCTCAACCAGGTCATACATCTGGTAAAACGGTTAGCCATGTCTCTGTGAGAAAGAAAAGGCTCAACGTTGAACCCTGCACTTGGACGCTCTCTGTTGTCTGCACTCTTTCGACCGTTTAATAGTCGTTTTCCTTTACTATCATGTGACTCATACAGTAAGTCGCGTTTGTCATGAAATGCCTTTTTTTTATCCGATGTTGTCAGGGTGCACATATTCTGAAGAAATACAATTCGAAACATTAGCTAGTACAGTACTGGTAAAAAATATATATAATATATATATATAATATATATATTTTAATATATATATTTTAAGAACTATTATATTTTTGTTTATAAGATAAGCTACGAGTGTTTAAAGTTCAGGCTAGGATTATGTGTTAATATTAAGGCTAGATTTAAACTTCAGGTCATATTTAGCTATTAAATTTAGGGCTATGTTTCAGTTTATAGCTAAAAAATAGTAATATTTAGGTATTATCTTTAGAGGTAGGTTTAGTTATTCAAACTAGAGCTAGGTTTAAAATTAGAGCTACGTTTTAGCGTTAAAGCACTAAGGCTAGGTTTATGTTTTAAAGTTTGGGCTTGGTTTAGGTACTAAAGTTAGAGGGAGGTTAAGGTATTAACGTTATGGCTATGCTTAGGTATTAAAACTAGGTTTAGTGTTAAATCTAGGTTGAAGATTTCATACTAAAATTAGCATTACGTTTAGGACTAGATTTAGGTATTAAACCGAATTTTTAACAGTGAAACCTTAAATCCTAAGGTAGTGTTAGTGTTGCGTGTCAAATTAAATGTAGAGATCAAGTTTTAGTTCTTGATGTTAAAATTCTTTTTAGATTAAAAAGTTAGTACTTGTTTATTCAGTTCAGTTTTTTAGGGTTTAACATTACCTAACAACAACAGAAATTCATTTACATTTACAGCATTTTGCGACTCCCTTCTCCAGAGTGACTTACATTTTATTTCATTTTTATACAACTGTGCGTTAAGGGCCTTGCTCAGGGGCCCAGCAGTGGCAGCTTGGTGGAAGTAGGAATCGAACTCACAACCTTCCGATTGGTAGTCCAACACCTTTAACCACTAGGCTACCACATCCCACAATTCAAATATAAGCTGATGTATATACAATAAATAGATTTATATGTAGAGTAAATTCTCATTATACAGTACTTTCCTTTGATCTCTAATACAGTCATTAATGCTGCAGTGCTGAATTTTTGTCATGTTCCCCTTATGTCTATGTGGGTTTCCTCTGGTTTCTTCTGACATCCTGGGCTGATTGATGAGGCTAAAGTGGTCTTTGATCTTATTTAGCATGTGACTGTGTGTATTTGGTGTTCTACAATAGACTCTCACCTTATCCAGGACATATTCCCATGTCATGTTCGGCTTTGAATCCGTTGTAATCTTAAACCAAAATAAAAGGATTCCTAAGGACGAATGAATTGAGTCTGGGTTTATTGACTTGGAAGGAATTTCTGTGTGCGTTTCTTTGGCAAAGCTAAAAGTTCTTCCTTTTTAATGTATATTTATATTTGAAAAGCCATAATAGTCTGTGATTTAACTGTAAATAGTACAGCCCTGTAGTAGCGCTGTAGCCCACAAATTGCTGAGAAAAATGCTAGTTTTAGTTCTAAGAGTGCAATCTTAAACCATCTCATTTGTAATAACCCTGGTTTATTATCATGTCACAAAGCATCTAGGTAGAAAAACAAAATAAATCTCGTTTTTTAGCGGTGCGTGTTCGGATATTTACTGCCACAGCAGGATCACCCCAAGGCCTCCAGGAACAGCACTTGTAGATGATGGGGTTTTGTGGATGATTTCCTCTGACAGGAGAGTAAATTGTTCTGATATCTCTGATTTTACACAATTCTCACATGTAAATTATCCCCATAATACTGATTCTGATGTCTAAAAAGGTGCTGATTCATTTTCTGGGACATGACATGACATGACACAGTGGTTTAAATTCGTATATTATAATTTGTAGCTCACAAATAAACTCACTTTCATTATTAAATATTCACTCTCACTCATTTTCTACCGCTTATCCGAACTACCTCTGGTCACGGGGAGCCAGTGCCTACAGTATCTCAGGCGTCATCGGGCATCAAGGCAGGATACACCCTGGACGGAGTGCCAACCCATCACAGGGCACACACACACACTCTCATTCACTCACGCAATCACACACTATGGACAATTTCCCAGAGATGCCAATCAACCTACCATGCATGTCTTTAGACCAGGGGAGGAAACCGGAGTACCTGGAGGAAACCCCCGAGGTACGGGGAGAACATGAAAACTCCACACACACAAGGTGGAGGCGGGAATCGAACCCCCAACCCTGGAGGTGTGAGGCGAACGTGCTAACCACTAAGCCACCGTGCCCCCCTTATTAAATATTGTATACAATAAATTTCTTCTCCCTCTTCACCTTTTAGCCATTTTCTTATCTGCTAAAGAAACTCTTAAGTCTCTTAAATGTCCTCCTCTCTACTCGTAACACTTTTTAACTATAAGAGATCTCTTAAGCATTAAGATGCTTTATGAATAACTTTTATCTTTACTAGAATCTTCTCTTTAAATTTAATGGGAAACGCCCACATTTCTAAAAGTCTGCTTAGAATTGCGTCACTGAGAGAAACGCTGGACTTCTAACACTCATGTTCTCCTGAGGTACTAATCCTTATCATATTGGGTTTTTTTTGTTTTGTTTTTAAACTTACCGCTCTTGAAAGTCGTCCTTTCTTGGACCACTTTTGGTAGGTACTAACCAGTGCATGGTAGGTACCGAACCTGTTGTCTAGCCATCACCATTTTGTTAGTCACTCAAATGCTTACGTTTATGTTTGCCATGTTTCCTGCTTCCAACACATCACTCGCTGCCTAATAAATCCCATCCCTTTACCCCTTGACAGGTTCCATTCTAACGAGATTATCAATGTTATTTGTGTAATTGATAAAAGGAATATTATTATTATTATTATTATTATTATTTGGAGACATTACAAAAAATTAAATGAAATTGATACTTCATTCTTTATTAAAAGCATTTAGTTGTTGGCAAGTTGGATGTGGTATAAGAGAAATAAAACCTTACATTAGGGAATGTAACTAATGGAATTTTAAGTGTTTTTTTCTTATATATTATCGTTAACTATAATCCAGTAATGTTAGTGCAGAAATGCTCAAAGCTGATCTTAGTGAAAAGTGATTCTTGTTTTAAATTTTGTTTCAATTCACAAATTGTTTTGTTAACTCATTAGAAAGCCACACACGCTTTGAACTGGTTCGCTGTACCACTGTGCGTGTGAACATGATGCCTAATTGGCCTTTCAAGGAAAGCAGCTACTGTTTCAGAAACACCCTGGACAGATTAAACGTAAAATGAGCTTTGTTTTTAAAAGGAGGAATAACGAGGCGGCCAAAAGGAGACGTTCTAAAGGGAAATAAAATGGAGAGCACTACAAAGTGAGCACGCGCCCTTCATCACCAGGGTTGGGATCGAAGTAACACGATCGGCTGACACGGCAGCTGGAGGGAATTTGGATTAAGATGTTGTCACGTCAGATATAAAGTCTGAGCTTCATGTGAACGAGCATGGAAGAACGTTCTACTGCAGTGGAGGAAGAGGTTCTATGTGTTGAGCTGAAATGCTGAGGTCCATATTGGTTTAAAATGAATAGCTTTTTGAATTCAATAATTTATTATTAAACTTCAATTTTATTTCTTTTACATTTTTACTTATAAAAAATGTCAAGTTTTTAATTATATTAGCATTTTAAATAATTAGGATTAGCAATTCAAATAATTATTTTAACATTTTGAATAATTATTTTAGCGTTTCAAAAAAATGGAAGATTTTCTATTTAAATTGTTTATGAAAATGATTTAGATTAATTCTTCATTATTATATCTATAATTGTTAAATCAATCAATAAGAGTATTTTAATGCTGTTTAATTTTTATTTAATCCAGATTTTTTTTGTTTCATTAAATAAACAAACATTTTATAAAATAATATTCTAAACATTATTCTTAGTTTCCAAAAACAGTAGTATTATCACTAATAATTACTATTTATTTGCTTTTTTTATGCATTTGTGTGTGTGTGTGTGTGTGTGTGTGTGTGTGTGTGTGTGTGTGTGACAGCTGAATTATTAATAAAGCCCGAATATTTTTTATAGTTTTAGAACTATGCATGTCTATACATCAATTAAATCATATATGATAATGGATTAAATAATTATTTAGCATAAATATTATAATTGTCAATTGGTAAATTGACACTGAGGAATAATTTAAAATGAAAATGGATGAACCGTTCATTACATTTTAGTAAATAAATGTATATAGTATTTAAACTGTTCAATAAATTATATATAAAGTAATATATAAAAAGATCTTTAAATATTCTATATATTATTTTTTTAACACACCCCACCCCCCAAACATTCCTGGCTGATCCCAGAGTTAAATCAGAAGTGTTAGCAAGGGTGTGTGTAGGGTAGAGGTCAAGTACAAGGGGTCAAGAAGAACTATACACACAGACACACACACACACACGAGCCATCCTAAGGTAATAATACTCTGCTCGCTGTGAGCTTGATTTATAACTATGGTTAGCAGACCCGTCTGTGAGAAAAGATGGCCGTGAAATTCCCAAATCCACCAAAACTGTCTGGCAAGAAGTCATAGGATTTTAGAGAGAGAAAGAGACAGAGAGAGAGAGTCATCATTCTCCTTCAAGTTATAAGCTCATGCTAGGAAGCATAGAACTGTGGAATTACAAAGACCGAGAAAAGAGAATTACAATTCACGAGAGAGAAAGAAAGAGTGTTAGCATTCTCCTTCGTTTTATTCAAGTTAACTGTAGAATTACAAGAATTACAATTCTTACACAGAGAGCGACAAAGATTTTAATGTGTGTTGTATTTAAATACGTTCAAAACCTTTAGACTTCATACACACACATATACAGTATATATATATATATATAAGACTTTCTTATCCTTTTATAGTTACGTTAGTTTAATGTGCATGTAAAACATTTGTTTTTGCTATAAGTAACTTTATTAAGAGAGAGTTGTAATCGTTCCAGTGTTTCTGTGGAAGTTTTTTTTTTCCTCTTTATAGAAAAAACTTTTCTCGCCCACTTTTTTTTTTAATAACAAATTACATCTTAAGATCTGTGCTACAAACCAGAAATGTGACCATCCATGTACAATGTGAAGAAAAATATTTTGTTAACATTCTGCTATTTATGCTTTGTGTGTTAGAGAGAGAGAGAGAGAGAGAGAGAGAGAGAGAGAGAGAGAGAACGAACATTGGTCCAGATGCCAAAATACCTTTGGCAACAACATTCCTGAAGCTCTGAGAGGTCTTTCTATTCAAAACTTTACTGAAACTCTCTATATCTTTCCTTCTCTCTGCCCCCTCTAACTTTGTCTATCCCTTCCTGTTTCTCTCTCTCTCTCTCTCTCTCTCTCTCTCTCTCTCTCTCGCTGTGTCTCTCTCTTGGTCTCTATCAGTCAGTCTGTGTGTCTGTCTGTCTGTGTGTGTCTCACTATCTCACTTCTTCAAGCACTAATACTAATCAGAACATTAAAAAACAAATCATTCACAGCTCACACTGGGTATTTTCACTATTCTCCCCCCAAACACAGATGGCTGATAGGTCCATCATATTTAGATCAGAATCAGAATCAGATTTATTGGCCAAGTGTGTTGACACACACAAGGAATTTAGTTCTAGCAGTTTGTGACTCTCAAAGGTACAGACATAAATAACACTATACTATACAAGAAAACAATACAGACGATGAGATACAATATAGACAGAATGAATATAAAATATGAATATAGAATGAATAAAATATATAAAATATGTATATAGAATATGAACGATCAGTTATGTACATAGTGTGGTAGTGCAAATTACAATATTGTGCAATATTATGCTTTTTGTGCAGCATACAGCAGCAGTAGTGTGTAATATACAGATGATTTGATGACTGACAGATGTTCCCTTTAATATTTCATAAGTCTCTCTCTCATTTTCTACCGCTTATCCGAACTATCTCGGCGTCATCGGGCATCAAGGCAGGATACACCCTGGACGGAGTGCCAACCCTTTCGCAGGGCACACACGCACACACTCTTATTCACTCACACAATCACACACTACGGACAATTTTCCAGAGATGCCAATCAACCTACCATGCATGTCTTTGGGCCGGGGGAGGAAACCGGAGTACCCGGAGGAAACCCCTGAGGCACGGGGAGAACATGCAAACTCCACACACACAAGGCGGAGGCGGGAATCGAACCCCCAACCCTGGAGGTGTGAGGCAAATGTGCTAACTACTAAGCCACCGTGCCCCCCTATATTTCATAAGTAATATAAAAAAAAAAATGCTTGAAGATATCTTGTACGTCATCTCGCACGCAGCTTGAAAACAAACCCAGGTTGTGAGAAAGCTGGCTAAAGTTAGCTTGTAAAAGATAAACAGTATTAAAAAAGTACAGATCAGAGAAGAAACTACAAGATTGTACAGTAATATTAATGTAAATCAAAATACGCAGACTGCAGGCAAACAGATGCATTTTTTGTTTTGTTGGTCTTGTAGCAATCTGGAAAAAATTAAGGAGGACAAATTGTGTGAACAAACACATCTAGGGGTTTGTTTTTCCTCCAGGTTCATGTGATACGATATGTGAGCATAGGCAAAAAAAAGTGTGAGCCCTGCGAGTAGAATGTTGTATTTTTCCATCTCAGTTCTGTTTGATTTCATTTTAACCAGCCATCATTCCTCATCTTCAGTTTCTCATCATGTCACTCAGCTTGCAAATAATCTTCTTAACAGCATCCAAGCATCACAACTGTTGTTACTGTGAACTTTTCCTCAACAGACAGACGGATGGATGGAAAGACAGATAGATAGATAGATGAATAGATAGATAGATGGATAGATACACACACAAATCTGAACCCAGAAGAAGCACATTAGCTTTCTCCACTTTCAGTCCAAACATCAACCATCCAGCTCCTCAAATCTGCACTTTTTTTTGGTCTGTCTTAAAAGCATTGGAGGGAAAAAAATCGCTTCTCTTTCTGGGGTTTTCTGGGTTTGGCTTTCGTTTGTGTTACACGCCTTGATTCATCCAAGTCCAATTTATTATCAGCAATCCAGGAGAGGAAGGTTAGAATAACAAGCCGTAATTCTCTTCTCGGGTTCCGATGTTTTTCTTGGTCACCCTCGATGTCACCAGCACCTTGAATGGCCAAGAATGACTCAATCGGAGTTTCCATATGTCTCGTTAAAGAAATTAAAAAAAGTTTTCTGAAAGTCGGCAACATGGCAGAACCGATGATATGAGCGTGCTTTTCATATTTTGTATGAAATAGATTTTCTAAGGTTGGCAAACAGACTAGAGTGGAACATGAAAATGCAAAAGCCACGTCAAGGTTTTCAAAAATCCATCACCACCACATTTTTTCATTTAAACGCTTTAAAAACAACAAACACTAAGCAACAAAGATAGAAAAATAAAAAATGGTAGCTCACATTGGTGGGGGTCACGGTGGCTTAGTGGTTAGCACGTTCGCCTCACACCTCCAGGGTTGGGGGTTCGATTCCCGCCTCCGCCTTGTGTGTGTAGAGTTTGCATGTTCTCCCCGTGCCTCGGGGGTTTCCTCCGGGTACTCCGGTTTCCTCCCCCGGTCCAAAGACATGCATGGTAGGTTGATTGGCATCTCTGGAAAATTGTCCGTAGTGTGTGATTGCGTGAGTGAATGAGAGTGTGTGTGTATGTGCCCTGCGATGGGTTGGCACTCCGTCCAGGGTGTATCCTGCCTTGATGCCCGATGACGCCTGAGATAGGCACAGGCTCCCCGTGACCCGAGGTAGTTCGGATAAGCGGTAGAAAATGAGTGAGTGTGAGAGTGAGTGAACTTTGTTTTATTAGCCTCAGGGATTTTTGGAGCTGGTTCAACCTTATAGATATAAACACATGATGCATCTTAAATCTCTTTCTCTAACCTAAAAAACCTACAGCACTGGCCTCGGTACCTACTGCTTGGCCGGTGATACTGTACCCACTGATCAGTATATGTGTGTAATATACTTCCTGCTGCTGATCAACTTTATGGAGATGCAGATTTCACTTTCCAACAGGACTTGGCACCTGCACACAGTGCCAAAGCTACCAGTACCTGGTTTAAGGACCATGGGATTGGCCAGCAAACTCGCCTGACCGTATTGTGAAGAGGAAGATGCGATATGCCAGACCCAACAATGCAGAAGAGCTGAAGGCCACCATCAGCGCAACCTGGGCTCTCATAACACCTGAGCAGTGCCACAGACTGATCGACTCCATGCCATGCCACGCCGCATTGCTGCAGTAATTCAGGCAAAAGGAGCCCTAACTAAGTATTGAGTGCTGTACATGCTCATACTTTTCAGTTGGACCAGATTTCTAAAAATCCTTTCTTTGTATTGGTCTTAAGTAATATTCTAATTTTCTGAGATACTGAATTTGGGATTTTCCTTAGTTGTCAGTTATAATCATCAAAATGAAAAGAAATAAACATTTGAAATATATCAGTCTGTGTGTAATGAATGAATATAATATACAAGTTTCACTTTCTGAATGCAATTAGGTAAATAAATCAACTTTTTGATGATATTCTAATACTTTTGATACGGGTAGAACATGCAAACTCTACACACACAAGGTGGAGGTGGGAATCGAAAATAAAGTTCATTTATTTAGAATTGTTTTGGCATTAAAATTCATCATGTTTTTTTTCCTGATCTTTTTTGTTACTTTTGTAATAATAAAACGAACATCTGTAAAACCTAATCCACAGTAAATATCCTGCTGTTTTTAGCATTTGGAAGTGGACGCAAAGGTTTGCACTCAACTGTAGATGAATAAACTCCTCGTCCTCCATCTGTTACGTACTCTTTCTTTCTCTCGCTCTCTCTGGCACTGATTAAATTGTGTAGCATGTCAAAAGTTCATCTCGCTCCTAAGAATACGCAATAAAAGTAGATGAGCTAAAAAGTGTGTGTTCGTGTGTGTATGAAAGCGAGAGGGAGGAAAAAGAGGAGTCTGTGAATGCTAACTGGATGAATCGATGGTTTATGCATCAGTCCAATCCAAACACATCCGGTCCTCATTTTCCATCAAAAGCCTGAAAGCCTCACAGCAAGTGCAGTGTTTTGGATCTTTGGAACTTGAGAACGGCTGGTTGTGTGTGTGTGTGTGTGTGTGTGTCTGTGTGTGTGTCATATTTTTATAACAAAGACAAGAATATCTGACGCTTTGACCTTGTATTGACCGTGTAGTGTAATTCAATGTAAATGTCCAACCTCATTATGGAATAAATAAAGCTCTACAGTCAGCTCCAGAATTATTAGCACCCCATGTACTGTACTTTCACTCAAGTACAAAACATTTCACCAGTCCATCACATGACCCTTCACACACATTCACACACTCATCCACAAAAAGAGGTCACTTTTGAAGAAGATGGAAAGAACCTGAAAGGAACTTTGGAGGGGGAGGACATGCGAAATGCCAACAGCGTAACCTGAGTAACAAAGCTGTGAGGCAGCGATCGTGTAATCTCATGCTGAAAACATGAGAAATCAAAGTCAGTTCATTCCTGGAATGAATTGACTTATCAGAGCCACATGTGGTACCCCTGCATTTATTACGTTGTGTAACCCCATTTTTGCCAACATAACATTTTTCTCCAAGGGACTAGAGAACCCAGAGAGAGGAATCTGAAACACTCCCCATTACAAACTCTCTCCATATCCTCCAGAGTCCTCGGTCCTCACTTGTTGATTCTCCTCAAGTTCTCATGGGACTGTGATGGCCTTGTCTGAAGCTTGATTGTGCGGTTGTATGCTTTGGATCACTTTCATACTGGAACTTTTAGAAACCGCTCCATATTACATTACATTACAGGTCTACCATCATCAGAGAGAGAGAGAGAGATAACAATATAACGAGTGTTAAAGGCAAACAGACGAACATAAATTGAGTCTTTCTTGTTAAACCACAGTAGTCTTCTGACCACAGAACCTGCTTCCAGTAAGTTCCTGCTTCCTGTAGTGCTTACTTTTGATGTTCAGGCTAAACAAAGAAAACTTCCAATTCATCTGCTGGCTCCTTGCAGTAAGATATTTACCTTCTCTTTACTGTCAAAATCCACTTGCATCGTCTTCCAGGCAGCTTCAGTTGTTTTAAACTCCATAATGACTGCTCCTAAGAGCGAGCATGACTATTTTCATGACTGTTTTATGTAGCGATTTTTCTCGCCTCATTGCCTGATTTATGAAGGTCAACACACTTTTGTCTCATTTCATTTGTGTGTTCTTTAACCTTCTTCATGCTGATGAATGACTGAAGGAATTTGGCCTCTGCCTCACCTCATATTTATACTCCAGCGAAACAGGAAGCGATGGATGACTGCTTAAGACTTCCTAAACACTTAGATGGGTTTAAAAATAATAGGGAAAATTTCTTCTTCTTCCTAGAATGAAAATATGCAAGTTAACCATAACCTTTTTTAATCCATCCTTACAAATTTAATTCTATCCCTATTTAAGCACATACACGAATCTGTGATATTGTCCAAGTTAACTGCTTTGTACAAAAGGTGAAGTGAGGTGCTTAAAGCATCAGGCAGGAATCAAACCCCTGACCCCAGAGACACATGTGCTAACCACTATGCCAAGCTCCCTTGAGTTTGTATTTATGACCTTATCCATTCTTTGCATTTAAATGCCAGTGGAAGTACATTCAGACTGTAGTCCCACCTTATATCGAGGATTCTTGGTGTAGACTCCACAACCACTGTGAGCCTATGTTTAACTGCTCCGGCTGATTGAACATCAAGACAGAGGAAGGGTGATGCTGATAATGGAACAACTTTTTATAGCGTGTTACACTATGCCAGTTATTATTAGAGGGTGAGGAGGCTGAGGGATGGATGGGATGAGTGGATGGATGGAGAGAGGGGGAAGGAAGGATGGAGCAAATTCCCAAATGCTGTTCATTCTCATTCTCACCGTGTTTCTAAACCTGTCTCTAGGTTTACAGTGTGTCTGAGTCTCAGAAAGAAAAAGGTAGAGATTGATAAAGGGAGCAAAAAAGAGTGGATGCTTTTTTTTTGTAATGAGAACAAGAGAGACTAAAGAGACTCCGTAAGAGAGCGATGGATGGATGGATGGGTGGTTGGATGAATAAAGAGTTAGTATTAAGTAACAATAGTCTTCTGCAGGGATGATGTACTTTTGAGACACATCATTGGCCTTCAAATCACTGATTAGCAGCCACTGCTATTTGCCATTAATGTACCTCAGTCAAGCTTTCAACACTGTGGCAGGTGAACAAATGTTGAGCATGAATATGACACTCCAGATATGGTCAAGAGACATGCCCAGAAACAACGTCATGGAAGTAATTTCCTTTAAAAAAAAATAATTTGTCTGGGCACCATAACCAAAAACTCACTCACTCACTCATTTTCTACCGCTTATCCGAACTACCTCGGGTCACGGGGAGCCTGTGCCTATCTCAGGCGTCATCGGGCATCAAGGCAGGATACACCCTGGACGGAGTGCCAACCCATCGCAGGGCACACACACGCTCTCATACACTCACACACTACGGACAATTTTCCAGAGATGCCAATCAACCTACCATGCATGTCTTTGGACCAGGGAGGAAACCGGAGTACCGGGAGGAAACCCCCGAGGCACAGGGAGAACATGCAAACTCCCCACACACAAGGCGGAGGCGGGAATCGAACCCCGACGCTGGAGGTGTGAGGCGAACGTGCTAACCACTAAGCCACCGTGCCCCCCATAACCAAAAACAATTCTGAAATATATTAGATGGTTAGTTAGATAAACAAGGTTTCTATTATTTATTGGTTATATTATTTTATGACCAAATACTACTTTTTGTTTGAAAACAAACTCATCTTGTACACAGGTTTGTTTTGGCTGAATTTTCCAAATTGTTCACTTCACATTTGCCTTAATATAAAGCTGTTGTTATGTAGATTGCATAGCATGACATGATGTCAAATAAACAAGCTGTATTTTTCAAATGCTCGATCTAAAGTACATAGTGACAGTAACCAAGCATTAAGTGGACTTGGTGATTGGTCAATAGTACAAACAGTGCCAACTATAACAAACCTGTGTGGAGCAACTTTAAAACCATGGTTTATTATCGTCTCACAAGCCAGATTCCTAGAGAGTCTGACGCTGAGAGTTGGCTGCCTTGAACTTCACTAACTTTTTTCAATCCCATAACACTGTATTGCTCTAAAATGCTTGTTGTTGCCAGGGTGTTCAAAAGTTTGTTTCTCTGTTACAAACCAGTCCTTGATTGTGTATGTAATAGGTAATGAGATCTCTGATGGACTCTGATAGTGTCCAGCTAAGTGCACAATAAACATACATCAGATTGGCTGAGAATAGCAACCTGCAGGCAAGACCGTGTGGATGCATCTGCAAAAACACACACCTACACGCACACAACCAATATAGCATGAATACTGCTACTGCCCACCACAGTGACCAGTACAGTGACCACCACCATACACACAGCCCACCCAAACATCAGCAGATGTGGACAAAAGAATAATATTTACCCACCGTTTTAATGAGGCCTGCAATTTTAGTACACAACATAACATCGCCAATCATAACACAAAGCAAGCGTTCCACATGCAGATACACACCAAAATAGCAGCAGTATGGTTGTAATTTATGCTAAGTAGGCTTTTTATTTAGGGTTCACTAATTGGGCACAGTTGAATTGATGATGATGATTATCATCATCATCAAACGCTTCAGACCCTAATGAAGCACTTCTCTGATCCTTGAGCCCCCCCAAAAACAGCAGTACAGGGTCTACATGGACACAATTAATGTAATCCACAAGCTGCTTCAAGTGCACGTATCTAATTCAACTTAGTGTTGTCTAAACAAGAAGTCACAATTTAAAATGTAGAACCCCATAAAATCAGAGAGAAAATGGGTTTGTTCAGTTCCAGGTTTGAGAAAAGCTGCACTGGTTTTTCATGTCCTTTTCCTATGTAAAACACATCCAACGTGGCCTAGAAAGCAGCTTTTAAACTTTTCAAAACCACTTAATCCAAGTGAACTTTCTACTCCTTATCATCTTAGCTATATCGTGGCCTAATGGTTAGAGAGTCTGACTCCTAACCCTAAGGTTGTGGGTTCGGTCTCAGGCCGGCCATGACTGAGGTGCCCTTGAGCAAGGCACTGAACCCCCAACTGCTCCCCGGGCGCCGCAGCATAAATGGCTGCCCAATGCTCTGGGGGTGTGTGTTCACGGTGTGTGTGTGTTCACTGCTGTGTGTGTGAACTTTGGATGGGTTAAACGCAGAGAACAAATTCTGAGTATGGGTCACCGTACTTAGCCATAGGTCACTTCATTTTCACTTCACTTTCACTATATGTATGCATGGCTTGTGGTTAGCTTAGTCGTTAAGATGTTTGGACTACAGATCGGAAGATTGTGAGTTTGAATCATTAGTCCACCAAGTTGCCACTGCAGAGCCCTTAACCCTCAATTGCTCAGGTGTATAAACTGAGATAAATTCAATCTGTATTTCTGATACTGTACCTGGACTTAGTCTGTGCCCTACTAAAAAACAGGGCATTTAGAATACAACCATCCTCCTTGAATATATTATAGTGCTTGGTCTGATGGTGAACGTGGTGAAAAAGACCTCAGGCTACATAATTCATGCGCATAGATTCTACTGCCCATACTATCTACCCTGCCATGGCAGATATACTGTATTAAGATAATATTTGCCATGCAGATTTAATTGGGCTACTATACAGTATGTGATAGTCAATTCTTGGACTAGCTACGAACAGCAGTAGTAACTCCCTTAGGTTTGCTTGAGCTATGGGTTTTCAAAACTGAGATTATAGCCTACAACTGCATTCCAAACTTGTTTCTAATGAAAAGAGTCTGCTTCAGAAAAGTGGCAAATCAGAAAGAGATGAATCACCATGAATGCTTCACTTACTGTACTTGCTGAGTAGTAGTAGTAATAATAGTAGTAGTATTACTGTGCTGCCACAGAAGCAACTAGCAGCTGTTGGTCCATCTGGTCCTCAAGTTCTTTTTACCTTAATTGAGATGTTGCCACATGCTGCGTTCCTGATGTCAACCATTGATTATGGTGATGAGGTCGAGATGCTCTTTTCACCTTTGACGGTATCTTTTCTGGTGGGCCCCATCCATGGTGAGCCTTACCAAGGGCAAAGCATTTGCCCAGGCTGGACATCGTTGCACAGGACACATTGTTGAGACGCTAAAATATAACTGGAGATTATGCTGGAGAGATAGCTGGACCTCATCACCAAGGCTCTTCCTGGTAGAACAGGATAGTGCTGTTCCAGCACAGGCCTGACCAACAAGCTTTGCTACTGTATCTGCTGTACATTATCCTTCTACACCACTGATTCTTCCCCTGTTGCAAATAATTCAGCTTGAATTTAAAAGTCCTGTTTGTTTCCTTGAAGTGGCTAAGAAGACCTTAGTTTCCACTACTGCTTTGGTTAGTGGTCAGAGAACTCTGGCAGCCTTCTCACACAACAAATTTGCTACATACAGTACAGAGATATTTAGTGCTCTCAACTCATTCGTCTGTACTTATGGATTTGGCCTCTCAGAACAAATCAACTCGCAATTCCAGAGATCCAGGAAACACTCAACACAATCACTCCTAGTACAAGAACCTTGTGGAAGCAAGTGTACACTGGTGTGCACCTTATTGGCCTTGTCTTGCACTCAGTGATGGTGAGATGACTCTCAGGGGAGCATGTGGTTGTATCTGGACATGCATCTATGATCATATCACTCAATTTCATGAATCTGTTGACGGACCTACGTGATTTAAAAATGTAATCAGGCATCTTAGTAAGTCAGACCTTGTTTTTCTGGGGATAATGTAGCTACATACATAATAGGAATGCGTGAACTTTTAGTTCATATCAACTATTTCCTTGCTTTTATGATGGCAATATAGTTACATTTCCTGGTTGATTTACATGTAATAGCCATGTGTACTGAGTAGTCCTCTTTGGAATAGCAAGAACGGAACAATTTTTTTCAGTTTGGTTTTCCATTTTTTTTTCTGGCTTCTCTATTTAATGTATTTATCTCTTTTAATGTGAACGTTTGATTTATTTCACATAACCTTTACAAAAAAGCCATCATGCAAATAAAGCCCAGATAAATATAATTAAAAAAAGGTTATCTGAGGTATAAAAGATATAATAAATGAATCACATTCATCTCTCTGACAGTGACGTGACTTTTCATGATGTCACCTTGTTTGCCCTCTTTAGAATATTTCACAGAAAAGAAGGCGATTGAAATACAATGATTCTTGTTTGCGTCTTTTCGGAAATTAGCAATTTTTTTTTTTGGCTAGAAACAGGGAATGGGATGGATTCGGGGCGGGGGGCAAACAGTCAGAAGAAAAAGTGTTTTTATTCGAGTGGGAGGTGACGGATCCATTGAGAGACGACTAGCATGAAGAGGCACCTATTTGAGTGAGCTGAACTCACGGACGATTCTCGCTGACAGCATGAATGGATGAGGAGGGGAGAAAAGATGGAAAAGAGAAAAGATAGTGGGGCATGGGAAAAAGCCTGAGGCGAAAAACCCAGGAGAGCTACAGGCCACAATTAGCCAATGAACGTTATTGTGGAAATTAATGTGCTTCCAACCAACTGCCAAAAGAGTCTCATTGTTTGCCTTTCATCTGAAGTACGTACAATCCAGACTTGCCAGAGAGCAAGCGAAGGGATTCGGTAAAGAATTGGACATTAAGCATGCCATTGAGCTAACGAGGTGAATAATTGACACATTATTGCGTTCGCTAGTGTCTAGTTCTCAGGATTAAGTAGGAAATCCATCGTTACGGCTGATAAATTGCTCGGTAAAAGCATTGACCATAGTGTGTTTATTAAACAAATAAGAATGGATTTATTTTTTTCGATTTTATATATACTGTTAGATCCAAATACATTTGGGCATTGACTCGATTTTCAGATTTTGTCTCCAGAATAGTGGCAATGTGTGGGTGTGCGTATGGGTGTGTATAGCTATTACAACATAAGTAACTAGAACGTACATTTCCTGAAGAAAATGTGAAAGGTGCTTGCACGTGGCAAGTTCCCCTCATTGTGCAGAGTGTTTTGTTTTGTCACATGTTCATGTTGTGCTAAATTTTGATTCTCACATGACATCACGTGACATCGTGATGACCCTAAAGGAGCTGGCCGAGTTTGGTGTAGATAGTTCGAAAGTTTGCCGAGTTATAAACCTCCAAAGCTTATAATGGGAGTCTATGGGGAACAAAGGCCACTTTGAGACCCGGAACCGGAAGTACCAGTACTCAGATCGCTTATAAAAGTCATAGCACACCTCTCCTCAATGAGCCAGTCGATTTGACACCTCATTCATGGGTCTAGGACAAAAGCTGCGGGACAAGTTACGCGCCAAAGTTTTGTCCGGAAGAGTATGCAGGATAGTAATAATGTTGGCTTGCAAGCACCATTAATAATCTGGATTTAACTTGTTTAATGGATGCTCCACAACTTTAAGCAGAACAATTATTGATTGATACAATGAGGAAGCAACAGTTAGCATTTACCCAGACTCCTCTAGTTCTGTTATTGCAAGCTTCTTGCATGGAAGGACTGGATTGTTTCCTCTCTAGATCACTTGTTTTCATCGATCCATCTCTGTCCTCGAAAGCACACTATTTTTTTGTGTGTGTGTTTCTGTTTTAGGTTTGTGTTCTTTCTCCCTGATTAAGATTCGATGGAACGTATTGTACCTCACTCAACAGTGTTATTCCATAAACGTCAAAGTCTATCTGATAATCTGGGAAAACTTGACAAATAAACAGCAGTTGGCTTTGTGTTTGTATTTAGCTTCCAGCCACAATGTACTTGTTGTGTTTTACTGACCTGCAACCTAATAGACATATCAAACTCATCAAGCTAGTCTGACATTTTTGGCAGGAATAAAAATGTTCAACTCTATCACTGTTGAGTAGAGTTTTCCTCACTAATTCCTCAAATTAAGAATTATTTTGAGTTAGCCACACTGGAATTGTGACAGTTAATGAACCTAATTGTTTTATCAATACTCTCAAGCTTAAGCTGGCCAATGTTTTCGCCAGAGCACATTAAGATTTGTAAGTTAGCTTAAACATGGTGATCATCAGAATCCATAAACAAGCTGATAAATAGAAGCCTTTATTTTTGTCACATATACATTAGAGCACAGTGAAATTTATTCTTTGAATATCCCAACTGGGGGGCACGGTGGCTTAGTGGTTAGCACGTTCGCCTCACACCTCCAGGGTTGGGGGTTCGATTCCCGCCTCCGCCTTGTGTGTGTGGAGTTTGCATGTTCTCCCCGTGCCTTGGGGGTTTCCTCCGGGTACTCCGGTTTCCTCCCCTGGTCCAAAGACATGCATGGTAGGTTGATTGGCATCTCTGGAAAATTGTCCGTAGTGTGTGATTGCGTGAGTGAATGAAAGTGTGTGTGTGCGCCCTGTGATGGGTTGGCACTCCGTCCAGGGTGTATCCTGTCTTGATGCCCGATGACGCCTGAGGTGATGACGCCCCATGACCCGGGGTAGTTCGGATAAGCGGTAGAAGATGAATGAATGAATGAATGAAGGAATGAATGAATGAATGCACATCCCAACTTTAGAGGTTGGTGTCAGAGCACAGGGTCGGCTATGATACAGCACCACTGGAGCAGAGAAGGTTAAGGGCCTTGCTCAATTGCCCAACAGTGGCAGCTTGGCAGTGCTGGGGCTTGAACCCTGACCTTCCGATTAACAACCCAGAGCCTTAACCATCTGAGTCAGCACATAAAGCAACCTATACTATTGTCACAAGCTAGCAGTCCATAATCACATATAGTGCCGAAGTCAAGCAACCTCAAGCTCTTAATTATAAAAGTCTATCTGTAACAACTAAACTTTAAAGCTTTATCCACAGACCCATGTTACATGGGAACAAAATGAAATATCCCAAGTCATAAAACCAGCACAAAACCATTAGCATTCCAAACACTTAATCATATTCAGGAAGCAAAAATTCAACTTTTTTTGTGTTTTTAAACAGATTGTAACACTGCTGGGAAAATCCTGATGGGACGAAATGGACGCCGTGCTAATATTCGGTATCGCTACAGAATATCCTATATTTCTGTATTGTGGTTTGGGTTGGAACCACAGACAATGTGACACCGAGAGAATCGTCACTATGTAGCAAATCAGCTAGTCTATCTTGGCATTGGACTCTTCCTGTATAGCAACGCTTTCTAAATAGTGTGTCAGAAATTGCTGGTTGTGATATTAGATAAGAAGCCAAAAACTTAATATCCATGTATTAATAGCTTAACCTCCTGAGACCCGTATGCTACTGTTGTGTACATTACAATTTCTACTGACTGTTTCTCTTAATTCATAGCTGATATCTATAAATTTAATCAGTGTTTTCAAAGAAGCAGTCTGGCAAAAGAATTATACTGTACCTAACAGTCGTCATATAAGGTTGGTACAATAAATATATATAGACAATGAAGTGTGAGAAAATGTTATGTCCTCATATGAGGACATTCGGGTCTCAAGAGGTTAATATAAATTTCTTTGATTTTTCACTTAATGGGTTACAAATATTTGCACTTTTTTTTTTAATGGAAAATTGTAGTTTGATTTCTATCCGTGTTATCACCAAGGGCAACTGTCACTCAACTGTCTAATCTATAGTTTCGATCCACAGTCAGGGGTAGAAAGAAATCAGCCCCAGCCTTGCTCCATTTTGTCTATTTTTCTTACAACCACCGATGGTACTGTTGCGTTTACTTTCACAAAAATCCAAACTAATCCTTTAAATGTTTAACGGCAACAAGCGATCTGATGCGGATACTAAAAGTGAAACCTCAAATCAATGTCTTATGCTTAAAAGAGAGGCGTAGCCTTGGAGCTGGGGTTAATGCATATAAGCAATCACATTTTCTTCTACAGAAGTGTTTCAATTCTTTCAAACAAAGGGCCATGTCCACACACACACACACACACACACACACACACACATACACGCACACACACTGTTTTTCCTCCAGTTAACTTGAGGCCTCTCTAGTCAGCGCTGAGAGTCTCAGTGAGTGCTGAAACAGCGCTTCATACCGTCACGATCAGATCCAGATGTTATTTCTCAAACTACTAAAACACACACACACACGCACACACACACAGAGACATTGGTAGATCTGTGTGCACCACTGGCATGCACACTATTTCAGCATGAAAGCACCCAGACCAGTGGCATGCTGGTTGTGGAAAGAAGTGTTCAGCTTTTAGCTGCAATTATTTTATGACTGTGAGGGATATGAATTATGCTCTGGCCATACGAACAAAGTGTATAAAGTGATTTCTTTCACTCTATACACACTGCTAGTGTTTACTAAAAAAGAAAATGAGCACTTATTGTACAGATTTTTTATTTTTTTTTTAACTTGTTAGCATTTACGATTAGCATCACTAATAAGCAAAGAGAACTATAGCGTTTATTTTTTCACAGCATTTATTTATTTAATTTTGTATTTAACATAATTTTTTTCATTTTACATGATTAAAAAAACACTGACTCTTTAACATGACTCATTTTTTATATGATTTGTTTATTTATGGCCTCTTTTCCCCCTCACACACCTTTGCACGCCGAAATGTACAGTGTGCTTGAAGGTTTTTGCGACTTAATAGAGAAACAACCCTTTTAAAAAAAATGGCCGACTCCCTGTTCACTACCCTCTGTGTTTGAGACACACCCATGGACTGAAACTCTCCCAGAAAACTTTAGTCTGTTTGTTGTTTATTGTTTGTGTTAAAGTTTATTGTTTAACTGTCTTGAACCAAATGACCTCCAACTCTTGTGCAACAATAGAGTTTTTGTTACTGTTCTTTTATTTCGCAACGTTAAATTTGATTGCATCACATCACGGCGTCATGGATTATTTATATATAACGATATGTGCAATGTGTTTTAGACGTACGCAACCTTACACGATCAGAGCTCGGAAGACTTCGGTTCAAAATGGCGCTAGCTACCTACTGTATATGTTACTAGTGGATTACCAAATTAGGTAATAATGCTGTGCATTCTGGGTAGTAATTCAGAATAACAGCATATCAACACCTGTAAATAAACCAAACAAATCTGGAGGCTTACAAAGGAAACAAATACTGTAGTGGGCAAGACACTAGAGATTTTATAGGACTGGTGGGGGGTAAAGCATTTAGTCCATTGTTGTGTGAGTGTATAGTGTGAGAGTATGTGTGTGTGTGTGTGTGTGTATGAGTGAAAAAAGAGAGAGAGAAACCACAAAGTGCCATCAGCCAGCTGTCAGCAATTTATTTTAGACCCCAAACCATCTGCATCTTCATTCACTCCATCTGTCTCTTCTAATTTTTTCCCTTTCCTCTCATTCTTTCCTTTTCTCTTACACATCATACACATACATGCTCTCGCAGACTCTTGCTTACACTTGTATGCTTTATAAAAAAAAAGTCTCTCTCTTTTCTCTCTCTCTCACACACACGCACGCACGCACACACACACACACACACACACACACACACTGTATAACAATCTAGATCAGCCTTTCAATCTCGAAATGCTTTATGAATAACGCAGGATTTTCTGTCTTCCTGTCTTTTAGCTTCTCAGTTCATCAGTTCAGCCTCATGCACCATCTTAAGCCTGGTTTATACTTGAGTGCAACACACAGGAATGGATTATGGGAAAGCATATCTTGGAGATTTATGCTTAGAAGAAGCCACATGCCAAAATGTAGTCTGGTGGCTGTAATCTGGTTTCTAGCCGCTAAAGTGTAAGCGATCACAGGATCGTCCGACAGAAAATGTAACTATAAACGGATAAAAAATGTGCATTGTGTTGTTTATTTTTTGTTACATTTCTTGTAATCACTTACACTTTAGCAGCTGGAACTAAAACCCAGGTATCAGTTATCATTTTACACGTCACTTATACTTTCCCACAATCCCTTTCTGGCTCTAGATGTTGCATGTGACTGAGAAGCAAGAAAACAAAGTCTGTGTTATTCTTAAAGCATCTCTCTATAACTTTTCTCTCTTAACCAGACCATCTTGACAATGATTTCACGAACAACACTTTTCTTTTTCCATGTAAGAATCACTTAAAGAATATTGACTCCTGCATATTCCTGAATAAAAGCCTGATTCTGAAAATCACCGTAACATCTTGTCTAACATCTTGTTCTTTAATTTGTTGTGACAGGCCCTAGATGTTCCACATTACCACAAAATGTGACATTTATTATTTTTTTTTGTTGTTGCCACAAACATGCTATGCAGCAGACGAAGGATTACAGTCAGTTAAATAAGTTAACGCTTTAGTTCTAAGGAAAATCGGATCTCGCTGTTCTGTTGTAGATACAATACAACATCCAGGACAAATTCTGAATAATTGTGAATTACTGTTATCCTACTTCCTCACTCACTCACTCTCATTCATTTTCTACCGCTTATCCAAACTACCTCGGGTCACGGGGAGCCTGTGCCTATCTCAGGCGTCATCGGGCATCAAGGCAGGATACACCATGGACGGAGTGCCAACCCATCGCAGGGCAAACACACACTCTCATTCACTCACGCAATCACACACTACAGACAATTTTCCAGAGATGCCAATCAACCTACCATGCATGTCTTTGGACCGGGGGCACGGGGAGAACATGCAAACTCCACACACACAAGGCGGAGACGGGAATCCAACCCCCAACCCTGGAGGTGTGAGGCGAACGTGCTAACCACTAAGCCACCGTGCCCTCCCATCCTACTATCAAAATGCAAAAGCATTGACCTTGTGGGTGAATGCTAACTGGGAGCTTGTAGCTGACTGACACAGCTAGATAACTAGTATAAAATTGAACAATCCTGATTCTCTCCATTTGTTCCATTGTGTTTACTTTTGCTAGTTTTTATTTATTTATTTTGTATTATTATTATTTGATTGAATGAGGTACAGTGAGCGTGTAGATGTATGTGGTATCGTACTCGTTATTATTAATATAATTAACTAATTATTTACTTAGCGCTGATTGCGTGTTCTCCATGCTCAGATTATTTTTCTGATCTCCACGAACACTTGGCAAATTCGGTTCGTTTTGTTTTTTTCCCAGAGCCGTAAGCATGAGAAGTAAATTTTCAGTTCTACATGCCCTTCAGTCTATGTTTTTATGGACCATTTAATTATGTGCCGTTTGACAGCAAAACCGAACAGCAAACAAAGGAAAAGTATCAATTTCACTAACAGAAATAAAAATCAGATTAACAGGAAAAAGCACATTTCATCCTTTGCTCTAGTTTGTCTCTCACTTCATTTGAAACACACTCTTATCGGTCTTTGTAACACTTTGAGCACTTTGGATGAGTTGAATACTCACTGGATGCCATCCTACTATATCACCTGAACTCTCTTCATTTTGTTAATTGCATTAGTCTTGAAATTACTTCAATTTTAAATAAATATTTTTTTTTATTCTGTTATTGGCTCTTACACATATAAAGCATACAGTATGTTATAGTTTTATCAAAAAAAAAGTGGAAAATACTGATGTTACATAAGTAACCAATGTAAAAAAAAAAAAAAAAGTACTTCAATCTTACTTCCCCTGAAAGTAAGATGATTTCCAGCATATGAAAAAAATCCATAAAAACACTGCTTAAGTACTTTTAAGTTAATAAAATAAAAAAAAGTAGAAACAGTTCATTAAAAATAACACAACAGAGAACAGTTTTTCCTTGAATTTCTTTGATACAAAATGTACACAAGTTCATAGTCTTCATAGGATTTTGCTTTTATGTCAAATCTCAAGAGCGATGACTCCTACAGGACAGGAAGTGAAGTAGCTTCAAGACAGCCGTCCCAGACACCTGCGGGTATTATTGTGTCATACACACACTCGCATACACTCGTCTTTCACATGAGAAACAGGCCAGAGGAGTCTGGTAAAATGAAATGTGTAAAGTAAAAAAAAAAAAATAAAAAAAAAAAATAAGTGCCCCAGTTTCTACTTCATCAGGTATCAATGACTAAAAACATTTTCTTCAGTCAATCCTTATTACGTAATAACCTCAGTTATTATAACCGAGACGGATCCTTTTCGAGCTGCATGTGAAACTGAAATCTGTCAGAAGGTCCTGTGTGTACGCCATTCATGTTTCTTAAAATGTCAAACCAAATATTGAGAAATATCATTTGACCAAACCGTATTAGTTCGTGAGAACAGTTCTCAGTAGTGCACTCCGAATTTTGGACTACTTTATGTTTGGAGAGCTGGAATGAGAGGAGCTCAGTTTTTTTTTTTTTTTTCCTGATGAAGTTCATATGGTCATGCTGTTAAAAACAGCCACATCCTCCCTTGGCTTTCTGTTGCATGGAAGAACGCATATGAAAGTCTATGGGGTCATCAAGGACCTTTCGGGTTTTTATGGATGTCTAAGGGATCCATGAAGAAATATTAAAAGCTACAGTCCAAAAGTCTGAGTCTATGAAAAACCTGGTTTCGATTTTTTTTTTTTTTCGGTTTTGTTTTTTCTTTGACATGTACAAAAATAAGTTATTACATGGAACAGTGGAGAAATTATACCATTTTCCTGTGAGCTCTATTAGCTACTAGTAACTGAATAGAGACAGTCATTTACAGAATCTTCAATTTGAGATTTCCTACTAAAGTTCGAATTTTTAATTTGCAAGTTTGCATTCTGTAACACTAAAATCAACAGCGAAATACAAATGGTTTTTGGCAATGGACTCAGACTTATTGGAATATTTCAAAAATCTTTTACTTAACAGGAATCAAGAGGATGGTCACAGATATATCGCTCTGCCTTACTGCATTTAAGCTCGTCTTTTTACAAATACAAGTACCAAAATACAGACAAAAAAAAGAACATTTATTATTGCAAGCGATTGGCTTCTCTCTATCCATATTTCATCCAGTCCAGTTTCATCCAGTTCTGTTGGATCAGAGAGAATATCTCATACATATTGCTCTGCCTCTCCTTCGGCAATGATGGTAACTGAACCATTGCCGCTGTTCATTTCAACATCGTTAGCAGCATTAGAATTTTCTGGAAGCATAGCTAAATCTTTAAAAACGTCAACATAATGGCTAAATCCTGGTCCCCAGTTTAGTAGACTGTCCCAGTTGAAATTGCCAGATCCTTGGCCCAGTTTGTGGGGCAGTGTGTGATGTTGATACTCCCCAAAGGTGTTGTGGCCTCCACTGGCCCCACCCTCTGCCCTACGGCTTGAGTACCTCCTTTGCTTGATTCTTCCCCCTCCATAATCTTCATCATCCGCATCGGATTCATTAACCTGTGATAGTTTCGGAACTCGAGAACCATAGTTGACCGGTTTTTCCCGGTCGTATTCCATCTCTGAGCAGGTGAAAGAGTCGTGTGAATCGCTCTCAGAGGACGAATCCGGTGCTGGAATTCCATCTGCGGGATTTCGCACACGAGAAAGCGGGCGTCGGGCATCTTCCTCAGATGATGAGCGTCCATGATCAGCGCTGCAGATGCTGGGGTTTCTGGGTCGTGGAGTGTTGAGTCGTTCCACTTCTTCTATGGACAATCCAATAGGAGGCCCGGTCTCCAACGGAATTTGCTCAATCGGTTGTTTCAGGCGGCTTGCAGGTCTTGACCCGTGACCCGCCATCGTCTGTGGGCTCTTGCTGCGCCTTCCAAGGCGTGATGCTGTGTAATTAAAAATAGCTGCAGACTGGCAAGTGTCTCCATGAAAGTCCAGAGGGCTTCCATCACGTCTTGCCAGATTCAGATTCATCTCCCGTGTTGGTGTGTTGCGGTAAAATGAGGCTGGTTTGCTAAAATGTGCAGGGCTATGGCGGGACAAGGGGGTAGGTGTAGGGCAGGGAGCATGGCTAAGTGGCGTTTGGCGGAGTCCTTGAGTGTAAGAAGGTTGGTAAGTGTAACTAGCAGCACCCAAGGTTAGTGGTGATTGCCGAGCGTAACCCAAAGGACTATGGCGTTGGATTTGAATGCTGAATTTGGGGGTGTGGCTTCGGAACTGCTTGTAATGTTGCACAATGTCGGCATCGGAAGGTGCGATGCTACTGGCATTGTCAATGTCATAGTGCTCAATTTCCTCAATTTCTGGTGCACTCGGAATTGTGTCACCACTCTCTGGGACGTCTGTCTCATCATATATCAGGTAGGGATTCTCACGCTCAATGATATCTGGCTTTGGGTTTCCTTCTGGCTGCTTCCGGACTGTCATGTCAACATCCCCGATGTTATCTGGATCATCAAATGCCACATTCTCGCTTCCCTTCTTCTTTTTCTTTTTCTTTGCTTTCTTTTCCTCCTTTGGTATGGCTGTTTTCCTGCCACCTTTGCAGTGATTGTGCAAAATAAGTCCAAGCACCAACAGAGCAAGAATCGTTGCACAGCCGCCCACAATTGCTGGAACCGCCCAAATTGGCAAAACGAATTCCTCATTGTTGGAGTCAGAAATACAACTAAACCCTCCGTTGGTTCCAACTTTGCAAACCGTGCCCTGCGGACAAGTCACACCCACGCATGCTACTAGGGTTTCACACACTCGTCCCGTGTACAGTTCATTGCACACGCAGCTGAAGCCCCCACGGTGAGCAGGGACACAACTGCCACCATTTTGACAGGGACTGGAAGCACAGTCTCCTGGAGGAACACACTGGTAGCTAAACCACTGGTTGACGCACATCATTCCATCCCAGCAGGGGGCACTAGCACACATGTTCGGCCCACGGCAACCGATTTTCACCGATTCGTCAGTCCCGGAAATGGAGATGTAGACAGTTCGGTGGTCACCAGAGAATGGGAGGAGCTCATTGTTGTACTTTACATATGCATAGCAGCCATCAAAACCTGAAAGGAGACAAAGAGAGTATTACTGGCATTATGATTTTCATACTGATTATTAGCGTCCATGATAGGATTCTTATAAATAATTCTTCTTCGCTTTAATAATTATTAGCATTCCCCAACAACTTAAAACATTTAGAAAGATATAAATGATAGTTGTATTACTCCTCTAAATACTACTTTCAATAACAATAATTAGAGAAATGATAATCAACAGATTAATATTAACATTATTGGATTAGAAGAGTAGGACTATTAGTATATTTTATTATACTAATAGCACTGTTTTAATGCCTTTGCTTTTAGTATTATTAACAATAGTTTAGTGTTAATATTAGCAAAGGAGGATTATTAGCATCATTTTTAGCATTAGCGGGATATTATAAGTATTATGAGAGGATAAAAAAAAATCACAAATATTTATTCAAGAACACATTTATTGCATAGCACATTTCTGTTATTACCCAGAACCATCATCTGGTCAAATTTGTACCTTTTATCTCACTGCAACAAATTGAAACACACTAACGGCATGTGAAATATGGGATCATAAAAGTTTCCCTGTGTGCAGGTTAGAGGGATCAGGTTCAGCCAACGCCGACTTGGCCTTTTCGTGTCTAATAAAGCAAAACCAAATCCTCTCCATTTACATGGTGGGGGGGGAGAATAAATTCAATAAACATCTGTTTACGTTGGTGAGGCAACATCAAGAGAAACACGATAGCTTATGTTCTGATTAGTCACATCACCATTTCACCCAGATGGTTCTGAACCTGATATATGCGGCCAAAGATGTTATCTTTTAAAAGAAAAAAAAAATCTCTCTAGACATTCTTAGATTCAAAAAAAGTTTTTTTTTGTTTGATTTTTTTTTAAAGAGACTGTTGTTTTAACTTTTATCAAAAGTTGTCATTTTAAACCAATATTAAGTTAAAAATGTTTCTTTGAACAAGCTGCTGTATTTGCTAACATGCTAATTTAATAGTGTGCTAGCTTGCTAACGCTCCTGCCATTGGACTCATAGATATAACTAAGAACTGGCTTATTATATGAACAATCAACAGAAAACACAACTTTTCTACTTACATTTCTATTATCAATCATTCTTTACTAATATACAATAAATGCTATAAGAATGGTCTAATTGGTTAAATCTGTTAACATGGGTGAGATAGAATAGCGATTAAAAGTCTGTTTACAATTAGGATTTTATTTTCCTTGCTACAAAGAGTATGTATTAGATTTGCTTGATTAGAGATTTAAACTGAAGTACTTCAAAGACTAGCACAAAAATCACTAACTTTGCAAATGTACCGCAAAAATAACAATCCTAAAAAAATGAAAAGACATTATTGTATGTCAAAATTTCTAAAACTTATTTTCCAAATCCACTTGGTAATTCTCTATATAAATAATCAAAATCACGGATCCTTGAATAATGAGGCTAAGCTCAACGACACATTGGATTAGTGTTTGCTAACTGACAAAGCAAAATCCTGAAGCTAATATAAAGATGTGACTGGTTAACCTGGGGTGGTTTTCTGCAGGTTGGTCTGTGGTGGCTCTCCTCCGAGCGAAAGCGTGAGGACATCGAGACCTCCAAAGTCCTGCGTTGTGTGTGTGATGACGCGAAGGATTGACTCGTCAATGAGGACTGTAGTGGAAGAGATGTTCCTCTGTAACAGCAGTGTGTGCCACTGACCATCTGAGAAGACTCCATCTCCCACAATCCTCTCCACCTTCCCCGCCACACCGGCATCAGACACATACTGCAGGTTCCCATTCTTCAGCTGGTGCAAGGAACAAAGAGAGCCTTTTGTTACTGAGGTGAAAGTCAGGGATAGAGCAGTATCTAAATACAGTAATACACATATTAGTGGAAATATCTTACAAGAGGGTAAGGCCTGTGTGTGTAAAAAAGGGAATGTGCAAAAGAGAAATAACGAAATAAAGGGAAAGAGATGAGGGGAAAAAGGGTTATTGGATGTAGTAAGAGCAAAAAGAGCGACGGAGAGAGAGACAGACAGAGATTAATCCTTGATTCCGTCTATTATACTTTCACCCATTTCCATCACTGAGTTCAGATTAAGGATGACTTCTATTGAAGCCAAAGACAGAGAAAGCAGGGAGAGATGGATAAAGAAAATAAATGTCTCTAGTATCTTGTAATAGAAGAGAAAAAAGGTAAAGCATGAGGGGGAGAGAGGAAAGAGTGTACACTGTGCAGGATGTTTGATTTAAAACGGTCACAAACTCTGGAAATGGAAAATCCATCTAGCCATGCAAAAAAAATACTAAAAAATGAAGTGAAAATCAATCTGGGGAACAAATCTTGACCTCTGTCTTGAGCTTCATGTACTGATACTGTGTGTGTGTGTGTGTGTGTGTGTAATAAAATGTTAAATGACAGGAGATTAGTAATAGAAAGAAGAATGAAGCAGATGGAGGAAGAGGAAGAGAGCAAGAAAAAGAGAGAAAATGGGTTGATGACAGGAATAGAGAGATGAAGTTAAAGATGTAGAAGAAGTAAGGAATCCATGGTGAGACAAAGATGGTGATAGAGAGAACACTAAAAGACATGGGGGTAAAGAGATGCAGAAGTTTTGAGTGAATGGCTTTGTGCCCTGAATTAGACAAACTAGAACTGAGTGAGGAAATACAGCATGCACACAAACTCATTGCTTGCTAAGGTAAATCAAGGCTAAGAGTAGTTTATCTTGAGCATATGTATCATACCCTGACAGTAGTGTAGTTAGAGATTTCCTGGACATGTAAAATTGTTCCAGTTTTGCTGCGAGTGCGGAACTTTAGCTCCAGACTGCTGCTCTCGGAGCGTGTACGCAAGTGTGTTTGTAACTGTGGGTATGTGTTAGAGAAGCTCTGCAAATTCTGCTGCATCATCATGTCTCTCTTCCAGCTCTGACGAAGAGTGTAATCCAAACGGCCGCTCCCGTCAAGGGATAAAGCCGAATCTGCAGAAATGACTGGGGGAGAAAAAAGAGGAAAAATTATTTTAAACTATTCTGCAGGTAGGCCTTTCTCCATCCACATATTTAAATGCCCTCTTTCAGCCATCTTACTCAATTGATATCCTCTGGTCCATCTTACCCCACTTAACTAGATCAAAATTCCTTATTAAACAATTATTACCCCATCGATCTATACCACGTCTTCCCATTTTTTATTACACTGATCTATATGAAACCGCCCCTCACCTGTCATACCAAACAAATCCATACCAAATAGTCCCATTGACCTAAATCAATTCAATCACACTGCACCCTTTGAGCAATCATTCATTCATTCATTCATCTTCTACCGCTTATCCGAACTACCTCGGGTCACGGGGAGCCTGTGCCTATCTCAGGCGTCATCGGGCATCAAGGCAGGATACACCCTGGACGGAGTGCCAACCCATCGCAGGGCACACACACACTCTCATTCACTCATGCAATCACACACTAGGGACAATTTTCCAGAGATGCCAATCAACCTACCATGCATGTCTTTGGACCGGGGGAGGAAACCGGAGTACCCGGAGGAAACCCCCGAGGCACGGGGAGAACATGCAAACTCCACACACACAAGGTGGAGGCGGGAATCGAACCCCGACCCTGGAGGTGTGAGGCGAACGTGCTAACCACTAAGCCACCGTGCCCCTTTGAGCAATCATATTTTTGCAAAATAGATGCCGTTTCTGGTCCATCTTTCCAGATTCACATCCTCTGTCATTCCTAAACACACACATCTGCCACAAACGGCCATTTATACCAGATCCTGTGAAAGCCTACTAACCTGTTTCCCTGTCCTTTATCAGTTTACCAATAAAAGTAAACCAATTTTAGGTGACCAGTTACCTCAAATCAAACTGCTCTGTCAGACCAATCTTACCCAGTTTCTCCTAAGCAAACTGCCCCCACTGCCCTGTTGCAATGTTTTCATTCAGATTGTCCTCTCTGTCCAATATTTCTCAATATATTAAAGTTAAATTGCACCTCATTTGACCAGTCATAATCAACTCGCTCATTTGGAGTTGTCTCACCACATCAATATATCACTTACCCTTATGACTTGTCTTGCGACCAGTAATCTCTATTAAACTCACCAAATCACTATCTACCAAACCTTACCCCATTTGACCAAATATTCCCTATCAATCTAAATCGCCGCAACAAATAATATCCCTTACATTTCTCACAGAATTTCCCTGTGAGTCCTTCAGCGCATTGGCATTGTTGCCATGACCACATGTCCAAACATGTCCCACCATGCCTGCAAGGGTTAGTGACACATGCACCTTCCATTCTGGGACATCTGAAAGACACAAACACACACATATAAAGACAACATTTTGATGTACTGACAGTCAGAATAGCAGATGAAATGATCCCACCACTAACAAAACAGATCGCCATATTAGTAGCGAGCCATATTAGCATATTAGCAAAAGATCTGTCACCTCCATTTTAGAAACCCATAAAAACACTGCATGTTTTTTTCCAGCTTCAAAAAACAGACGTTTGGACACTAATAAAAGCTATTAGACAGCAGGTGGTTGACTGAAGTGTGATCTTCAATAGCTGCCTGTTGAGGGCAGTGAGTTCACGGAGTGTGTGTGAATACAGTAGAGTCCAAAAGAGTTTAGTAGCAAAAACTGTTTTTATTTCAACAGTTACAAAAACACCAATATTACTTTATCTTTCTCTTTCTCTCCATATGAAACACATTTGGTAATGGTCAACCCAATCATTTTTCCTCTCACTGACTGTTTGAGACAGTGTGTGTTTTTCTTCTCTGTTGACCGAGCTAACAGTACACACAGATGGGCTATGGTTTTCTTTTAGGCTTGTCTTTGCTATACAGGACAGTAGTGATAAATAAACCACAGGCAAAGATAGGTTAGCTCAAGGAAGACTTAAGACAATTAAAAAAGGTGTGCCAGGAAACATACATCCCTAGTTCAAAATATCATTTGTTGTTTGCAAGGATAGCATTTTCAGCTTAAGTTCTCCTGTCATGGTAAAAAATGTTCAATGTAAAGGTGAATCTCTCTACATTCTGCACTGAATGTCTATGTGATTACACATGTAAGCGTATATGCGTAACGCACCTGTCTAAGATGCCTTGAGACAACAGGGCCTGCGATGGTTCTAGAGGACGTCCGTTGATGGCAAATTCCATGATGCAGCCAACAAAATCATGTGTGTTCACCTGATTTTTGCGCTGCAGGAGCGGTTCGATTGCCCTAACTCCACCGACTGACAAACGATTCGGCTGTACGTCCAATATCCTGTAAGTGTGAAGACAGGAAGAAAGATATAGGGATGAAGAAGATCGGTAAAGACAGAGTAAATAGGTAAAAAAAAATAAAAAATGATAGAATAGAATGCAGAAAACACAAGAAAGAGAGAGATGGTGAAAGATAGAGTGAGTACAAAAGAAAGCAAAAATAGAAGACGGAGTGAAAGAAAAACAATGAGAGACAACGAAGAGAATGCAAAGAAACCAGATGGGGAAAATTAGGACAGTGAGACAGAAAAAAGATATTCCATGTCCCCTTCTGGGAGTTACTAAACCACACAATGACAATAAACACAAATTAAATTTGGTGCATGTAAATAAATTACCAACTGAAGCTAATTTAGCAAAGAAATCTACAGCTAGCATCGTAAAGATAAGCGTGTATTCACCAGTCAGTATGGACAGCCACACTGCTGACAGCGCAGTACCCAGGCTCCTGTTCTTCTCCACAAAGATCAACAGTAAGTGATGCAGCCTTACAAAGAAAAAAGAATAATGCATAACTTGTTAGCATAATAAACCTCAAAATTTGCTGCAATAACAAATGATACAAGAAAGGCTGCAAAGAGTTTTTTTTTTGTATCTTGTATACTTTTCACTGAATTTTCCTTTCTTTTTATCCTTCACACCTCATTGAATTGAAATGAGGTAAAGAAAAACAATGCTAATTATGCTACAAACTAGCAAAACCAATTGAGGGTCAGTTAGCATGGCTGCTCGTGGTTTCCCAATTCTTTTATCCATCTTCCTCCAAATACAGTAAACAATGCTAATAATTTAAAGAATTACATCATGGACTAATTAGCATAGCTGGTAGGTGGTTCCTTTCTCTTGTATCCTACTTACTGCGAGGAAAAGAAAAACAATGTTAACTCAGTGAAATCCAGCACCAGTTTTGACAGATGCTAGGATGTTCTTTTAGTTTGTATCCTTCTTACTATAATGAACAATGCTAACATCACTAGCAATTAAACATATAAGTGACCAACTTGGAGTTTCCTATTCCTTGTATATTTCTAAACAAAGAAGACCCCACACTAAAAGTTCACATGAGGAGAAATGAGATCAGGCAAAATTGTTGTGAATGAAATAAAGAGTTACAGTGAGTTAAATAGAAACATCATTCCTCTCTCTTGTTAAACAAACACACTATGGCTCCTCACTGCCATTGTGTCCAAATCCACAACTCTGTGGTTTATGAACAGAGGGAGGAAAGACGGTTGTGGCAAGAGAGATGGAAAGAGCGCAAAGGTGTTGAAAAACAGGGGGCGAAGCTTGGCGCCCACACAGGCCTCTGGGTAAACACTGCAAAAACCCGCAAAAAGCCCCTGTTCCTAATCGTTAACGCAGAGCTGTGGCTTGGGAGATTGAAATATGGCTGCAAGAAAATAAACCAACGATGGAAACAAGACGCATTTGTCTTCTGCAGCTTTGGTGTACACTGATACAGTTGAGTTACCGCATGGCTCGACCATCTGGGCTTTTTATTACTATGGCTCTACACTTCAAAGAGCCTTGGCCGCAAAGAAAGACCTCGCACAGCAAGCCTACTGATCTACAATTGGCTCACCACGTCAACGGAATCACATTCGTTAAGATATGAAAAGCAAAGAATTGGACCCCAAACCTATACTGCATACAAAAGCGAAGAATCCCAGACATAGTCCGACGTAAAAATAACTGACGTCTTGTTGCAAACTCTTTATATGTGTTGTCTTAAAATTGTGGATTATAGGCAGTTTATTTTTTATACATCGTAAGCTCTTATTGCATAGTAGAGAGTATGTGTAAGTGTGTGTTTGTGAGCTCTCACTTTTAAAAGGAATCCAGCTGGGGCACATACAACTTTCACTTCTTACAAACATGTTTGTTGCCCAACTTACTGGTCTACATATAAAAGGAAACTTGCCATCAACAATTTTCACTTAAAAGTCTTATGTCTTTTCCCATCTTGTTAGCTTGGCAGTGCTGTGGATTAATAAGTCTTAACTACTGTTGCCCAAGAAAGCTAATGCCCTGTCTTTAGTTGCCCTGGGGCAAAGTTCACAAAGCAAAGGTACTGCTGAGTTTCAACCACAGGATCTCCATTTTTAATAGGCCTACTCTACAATCAGCTATGCCAACCAAATATGGCTGTTCAGTGGTACCTATGTTGCTTTTGTAAACTCTGATTGTATCCTCTATCCTTGGTAGAAATGAGGGAACATTAAGTCATAACAGGGTAATAAAAAAGTCAGCAGCTGCCTCCGGGCAGAAACTGGAACGTCTTAACTAAACAAAAGTAGCCTTGACTAGCATAGTTCAAGCTTAAGCACAGAGGGACAACCAAGGGTTGCTTATAACTTTAACATCTGCTCAAAATCCATGTCCAAAAAAGCACACACAGACCCATTTAAATGACCCACAACACCTTTTCCAAACATACAGATTGGGTGTTCTTTACACCTCCATAGGGATGTGCTGAAAGCTAGGTTTTAATTATTTTGCTCCACAATAATCTTCAGACCAGATTTTGAACTGTAGCATATACAAATTGCACCACATCGCTTTATATGACAGTGCTAGCAATGATTTTATGTAATTGCTGTTAAGGACTTTCTACTGTAATCATGAAAAGTGTTTCCACTCATCTGCAGCACTTCAGTAGTTTACAGATGGCGTATAGAAAGAGAGTTGGTATTTTTGACTATACATTTCAAAATGGCCTGGATGACTTGTTACCATGTTGGATGTTGTTTTACAAATCAAAACATGACTTACCATTCCTGCTCTCCTGGCTATGACCGTGTGGAACTGACCATCTGAAACTCGAACCATAGTCATGAGCTTATAGGTGCCACTGCCCAGGTTAAAGGAAAACTTCATCCGACCTTCGTAGATCTCCAGTGCCAGAAACTCAGCTTTATCACCAGTTTGATTGTCATGATTGTACATAATCAGGGCACTTTCCTTCAGTGTAGCAAACTTAATGTAAATATAATTATTGTTGGGATCCAGACTTGGGAACTCCATGTACGATAGCTCCTCAAATCCATAGCTGTTAAGCTCGCAGTGTTTTCCAAAAACACCTGTAAAACAGGAAGAGATAAGTTAGTATTTCTTCAATTGATATACAGTAATAACCTTGTATCCTTTTTTTTTTTTAATGAATTGAAGCAATAAACAAAGCATTATGCATACAGTATAAGTAACAAACATTCCCCCAAATCAGACAATATGGGGAATTAAAAAATTAAATGGATATTTCACTCCTAGTAGATCTTGATATTTTCCAGTATTGCCTGAATCATGGCCAAGTCTGATAAACACTGCTCGTGAACAAGCCTGGAACACCTGGCTTTTGCAGCTGGAGTGATGACTTACCAAACGGACAGTGACAGTAATAGCCTTCCACACGGCTCTGGCAGGAGCCTCCATTGAAACAGGGGTTACACTCACAGTAATTGATGATGGAGTCACAGGTTTTCCCTGAGTTCATGAAACAACACAAATGAAAATGAATGAGGTGAGGATGACATAGGCATATGGTGAAGGGCTGTTCTTGTATGGGGCTCCCAGAAACCAACAGGGGATTTTGTGCATTTACACTCTCTAGTTCTGGTGTATTTCAACCTCCTCAGCCAAAACAATTCTGAAAGGCTCTCACCTTGTAAATGCACCCAAGTGTCTAAAAGGGATGAAAGCATATACCTGTCATGACAGCATTAACTCAACAAATATACCCTATCTTCACTAGAACTGGGAGGCCTATAAAATGAACATTACACAATGGGAGTAACAAAATAAACAGATGGTGATCAATACAAGATGGTAGGGAATATGCAAACTCATGAATGTACAAAACTAAGATTTGCTTTTTTCTCTCGTAGTTGCAGAAATGCAAGTTGAAAAGCTTTAGGGAAATAAATTCCTTCCCTACAATTGGGTCTACAAAACAGGAAGTTGGAGGTTCAGCGGGAGGGCAGGCAAACTACTGTAAGTCAATAGGTGTAATACTTCTACAGCCCCCATTTATCTGGGGCCTCAGACATGAATGCTCACGATCATTTATTATGGTCATAATAAAATAGGACAATAATGACTCAAAGCTTGAGCGTGCCAGAGACAAACCGTCTGCTGTAGCTTTATATGACTAGGCCCTTCCAAAAGCTACAGGCAGCAGCTGCCCAAACAGAGCTGATTCAATATAATGTTATCGTAAACAGTTAAGTGCATTCACTTCCTTTACATCCAAGCTTACATTTATTAAGTCTTCAATAAGCCATTGCATTTGGTAGGGGCTATTATACAACATTGTGTGTTGACACTGCATTAACCATTTTAATTAGATCCCATTTCAGATGCTTTCTAAATTCAGCAGAAGTTAACAGAGGAGCATCATTAAAGTATTTTTTCTTTCAAGACACCATTATGCAGTTTGCCAAATGAACACTTAAGTTAAGGAGCTCTTCAAAGCATAAACATGGAAAGACTTTAGTACACAGAAAGCAGGTAGTGAAACTTGACTCAAATGCACTTAAGGTCAGCATGCAGTTGTGTCCTTATTAGGGTCAAACTACAGTACATCATCCCATTCACTTTAACATAAACATGACAAGTTGATATGTATCATAGCTGATACCCCAAACCGTAAACCTAACAGCAATTGTTTTTGGCAGTCGTCACTGAATCCTAGAGTTACAACAGCTCTCCAATTTTGCAGAAGCAAATATTTTTCTTGGATCAAAACTTTGCTATATTTGTGTGCAAACAGAATATGCAATGGCTTGATCAATAGCTGCTCATAAGGTCTAGATGTCATGTTTTACTATACCTGCGAATCCTGATTTGCAAAGGCAGTTGAAGCCACCTGGGAAGTTTTGGCACAGTGCCCCATTCTTGCATGGATTAGACAGGCACTCATTGACATCCCTTTCACATGCCATCCCAGTGAAACCTTCTGGACAGGAACATGAAAAGCCACCTACAAGGTTATGGCAGGTTCCACCATTGTGGCAAGGTGATGGAAGACATTCATTGATGTCAGTTTCACACAGACTACCAGCATATCCTGGCCTGCAGTTACAGACATAGGGCTGTAAGGGGCGATTTGAGACAAGAATGACTGGGACACTCTCTACAGTCATCATGTCTGGTGCGACACCAAGGCGCCGTTTGCAGCTGCCACCATTCTGGCAAGGGTTGTTAGTGCACGGGTCGTGGTCCACAGAATCTATTTTAACCCCACTTTGTCTGTGCAATGCTTCTTTTATACTCTGGAAAAAAGTAGTCACTCCACTTGGGTTTACATACTGTCCGTGTCCACGTTTGATAGCTGCCATGAGGAAGGTCTGATTGTTTAATTCAAATGCCCCGTAGAGCTGAACTCCTGTACCAAGTCCTGCTAGCTGTGAGTTTGCAATGCGTAAGAAACTGAGGTAGTGATTATTAAGGAAGTTGCTAATGCTTTGGGAATTGAGTCGGATTAGTATGCTGTTCTCCACTGTAGTATTGCTGAACCCAATAAAGAAAACACGAACGTTGCTGTTGACAGCACCATGTACACCATCACTGCTGCGCACTGTGAGGTCAAAAGTGCCATCCGTGGATCGGGAGTTTGAACTGAGGTCACAGGTTCCTTTGGGAATGCTAAAAAGGCTTGCAACAGGGGGGATCAAGGTGCAATGGAATGTGTCATGTATATCTGGATCCTGAGCTTTGACAATACCTAGGGACCCTCCAGGGTACATGTTGCCAAAGTAATGAACATAGATCTCAACAGAGCGAGGCTGAGATGGGTTATCATTCTGGTCATTAACTTTTATATGGATGGTGCCTGTAGAAGACATCTGAGGAATTCCAGAATCTTTGATGACCACAGAAAGGTAGAAATCACTGATCTGTTCTCGGTCTATCTCCCGACTGGTGCTAAGCTCCCCTGAGGAGGTTATGGTAAAGTAAGATGAAGCTAATGAAGTTGTCACTAGACTGTAGGAGAAAGGACCTTGATTTGGTGCAAGATCTGAATCAGTAGCGCTGAGGGTCATCACTGCAGTTCCTGCTCTCTGGTTTTCCATGACCTCTCCTCTCATGGTCATCAATGTGGGTCCATTATCATTAATGTCCTCTAAAGTTACAATCAAACTGGCAGTACCAGTAGCTGCAGGTGAACCAGAATCTATAGCCAGCAAAGTCAAGTTGTACACCGGTGTGGTCTCACGATCCAGCTCAGCTGCCACAGAAACCTGTCCAGTTTGTGGGTTGATTGTGAAAGCAGTAGATTCGTGGTTAGCAGCAATGGAGTAAGTGAATCTGCTCCAGCTTGGCACAGAATCTGAATCCTCAGCACTCACAAAGGTGACAAGACCTCCAGGTGAAAGTCCTTCACTCACTTGAATATCATATAACTCTTGGGTAAACACTGGAGGATCATTGGCATCAAGGATTGTGATATTCACAAACACCTCATCAATATCTGCACCTCTAATGCTCCCTGCATTTTTGGCAAGGACTTTCAATGAGATTTTTTCATCTTTTTCACGATCAAGAGGTCCTGTGACATAGATCTGGCCTGTGTTTTTGTTAATGCCAAAACCTTTTTTCCTGCTCCTACCAAAAATCAAGTAATAAACAACGCCATCTTGTCCCAAGTCCCTATCACTTGCAAACACCTCCCCAACAACAGTGCCTTTGGGAGCAGCCTCTGAAACTTCAAAGTAATATTGCTTAGATACAAAACGGGGAACATATTCATTGGCTCCTTTAAGTTGAATGTTGACATTTGCAAAGCTACAGCGTTCTTCGTCAGGTATGTTGAATGCTTTGACGGTTAGATGATATACTTGTTTGGCTTCATAGTCAAGAAAACCTTGTGTAGTTATGACACCTGTGTTGGGATCTATAATAAAAAGGTCACTGTCTGAGGACTGGATGACATAAGCCAAAACAGCATTGGGGCCAGAGTCTTTATCTGTGGCATTCATTTTGACCACTGTGGTACCACTCGGCACATTTTCCTGTACAACAGGGAAGTACTCATCAGGGTCAAACACAGGTGGGTTGTCATTCACATCAGTAACAAGGATATTGACTGTAACATAGCTGGTCTTGGCTATCCACCCTCCATCTGTAGCTGATATTCTAAGTTCATGTTTTTGGTTTTTTTCATAGTCCAAAGGTTTAGCCAAGGACAAAACCCCAGTTTTGCTGTTGACTGAAAACAGGCCATCATCATTGCCTGAAGATATATCATATGTAATGAGTCCGTTCATCTGTTTGTCCTTGTCTTTGTCTCTGGCAGAAAGAGTACGGATTGCTGTACCAACAGTAAGGCTTTCAGAGACTGTGGCAGTAACCTGGCTTTGAGAAAATTCTGGAGTGTGGTGATTTTCTTCTGTAACAGCAATTTTAAGAGTAGTTTTATTCAAAAGAGGTGGTGTCCCTTTATCTCTCACTGTTATTTCGAGCAGATAAACTCTATTAACATCAGAAGCAAGAGAAGAGGCGACAGTGACCCATCCAGTCTGCTTATCCAAACGGAATTTACTTGAGCTGTTGCCTCCTGATACTGCATACTCAATTTCAGAGTTGACACCATAGTCTTTCTTGTCATGTGCTGTAACTTTGATAAGTCTGGTGCCAACTTTGACACTCTTAGTGACAGGAGTGAAATATGAGGATGACTCAAATATGGGAGGATTATCGTTGCTGTCGATTACATTTACAATCACAGTGGTTTCACTCAATAGAGGTTTGACACCTCTGTCAGATGCTGTCACAATGAAGCTGTGTCTGTTTAAGTTAACATTACTGTGGCCAGTTGAATTTTGATATTTGAGTTGCTGCTTGACAAATATCTCCCCAGTGCTCGAATTAATACGAAAGTATTCAGACTGAGACCTAATGAAATAGAATATTTTACCATTAAATCCCTCATCAAGGTCTGTGGCAGAGACTTGGGTGACTAGTGACCCGATCTCAGTAAGTTCAGGATAGTCAAGGTAGTAGGATGGCCTGCTAAATCTAGGAGCATTGTCATTTATGTCAGTCACAAATATAGTGACATCTGTGCTGACAGTCCAGCCCGAATCATGAGCAGAGACTTTAGCGATATAATGATCAGTGTCCTCTCTGTTTAGAGGCCTGCTTATGGTTATGTCTCCTGTGCTGGGATTGATGCTAAAGGGAAGACTTGTATCACTAATAGTGTAGCGGCTAACAGCGTTGGCACCTGCATCCTCATCAGTAGTTGTCACACGGGTCACTGTGTACCCTACAGGTGCATTTTCTGGTACTGTAGCACTAAAAATTTTTGAAAATCTTGGAGCATTATCGTTCACATCTAGAACGCTAATGATGACTTTGACTTCAGTGCTTTTTGGTGTTGTACCACGGTCTGTAGCTTTTATCCTCAAGATATATTGAGCTACCTTTTCCCTGTCCAAGGGTCGAGTGGTGCGAATTTCTCCTGTGGCCCTATTGATGCTAAAGCTATTTTCCTTATTTCCATCAGTAATGGCATATTCCAACTGCCCATTAGGGCCACTGTCCTCATCAAGAGCTGACACCACAAATACTCTTTGAGGTGAAAGGTTCTCCAGAATCTCAGCATAAAATGGTTCTTTCTCAAAAACAGGATTGTTATCGTTAATGTCCAACACTGCAATTTCAATCTTCTCATATGCCGAGTAGGGAGGAAAGCTCTGGTCTCGTGCTTCAATCCAGAGTACATACTTGTCAATGTTCTCATAATCTAGGGCCTTTTTGATGGACAGTTCTCCTGAAAGCTGGTCTACATGAAATGCATTGTCCAGGTTTCCACTGGCGATGTAATATGATAATGGTCCAGCTCTTTTAGATGATCCTGAAACTTTGGTAATGACAGTGTTGATGGCTTGGTTTTCTGGAAAAGTGAAGCTTTTTTCTTTGATATTGATGATTGGGAAATCTCCACCTGACACGAAACGAACAGTTACAGTTGTACTATCCATTTTGGGATTTTTTCCACCATCTTTGACACGAACCGTGAACGTGACCTCAGAGGTGGCAGTGAGTTTCTCATTGGCCGTAATGGCTCCTCGGATTGGATCGATTGTGAATTTCTCAGAGTTTCGGCCACTTAGAGAGTAGTGCAGCTGAGCGTTGGAGCCTGTATCTTCGTCTGTTACAGTGACGGCAAACACTAATGAACCTGCATACCAAACAGAAGAGAATCATTCACATGATATTACACAATATTTCCTTTGTTAATTACTAGCATCCCCTTTAATGCATTATACAAACTAACATACGTTTATAGGGTTAAGACTAGTCATGTTTTTTTTTTTCAATTTATTACAATTATTTTTCTTGTTTTATAATAATAAGTCCATTAACCTTTACATAAACATGTTTATATCACCTACCTGGGGTGGTTGAGGCAGGAATGTGTGTGACGTAGGGGTGGTGATGAAATCGTGGTGGATTATCATTAATGTCATTAATGACCACAGAAACCGTGGCTGAGCTGGAGAGAGGTATTGGATGTCCACTGTCCGATGCAACCACCAGCAGTTCATAACTGCCCTGTATTTCTCGATCCAAAAGTGAGCTGGTTATTACTTGCCCTGTTGCAGGATTTATGGAAAACTGCCCATCTCCTCCACTCAGACTATAACTGTGAAAGAAAATACACAATATACATTATTTACAGAAATGCTCATAGATTTAAATTCGAATTTAATCAGACATAGGCAAGAACAGCTCATAAGATGTTATATTTTACTCCAGAAGGTGCAGGAATGCTACGGTATGTTAGAATATAATCCTGTTTTGTTAAGTCAGTACAGTTCAACTTTTTGTAAATCATTTAAATATAGCTCATGAAAGTGGAATATAAGTTCATATCAAAGGAGGGGTTAAGTATGTCATCCCTGTCGGGCGGAATCCTCGTATCTCCAAAACCGTTATTTTTCAGAAAATGAAAAAAACGGCGTACCTTATCTGCAGTGCACAGGGTTTAGTCCGCGTTGCAGTGGATTGTCTTGCGCTAAATTCCTGTCCTCAGACGAGCACCAGAACTAGCGGGGGTCAAGATTTTTTTTTCTTTGAGCCCAGTGTTTTGAAGACATTTACCTCAGAAGACGTGTTGATTCGTTGCGACTCTTCTTGAGGAGAAATATGCCACGAAGCTCTCTCGCAGAGTGAGGAAGAGGTGGACAGTTGAAGTGTCCAATGGAGTTATGAGATTTGCGCTCAAGCTATTTTCAAGGCTTTATTGGATTATAACTTGTAAAAATAACAGACCCACGTGGGGACTGACCAATAGCATCGATATGTGAAAAAATATAAAATTGACAAACTTTGGACATACGAGGTTTCCGCCCGACAGTGACGATTTGTTTCTTTACTATTGTACTACTGTATACTTTTACTTATACTGTGTACTTTTTTTTAGCCTGAAAATCAACAACAAGCACTGCAGACATTTTTATGACAGCTGGAGACAAGGCAAAAGAAAAATACATATTATACAGCCTTTGTATCTTTTTATTTGTGTGTGTGTTTGTGTACTGTATGTGTGTTACCACAGAATTTATGATGAATTCCAAATGTTTGAGTGTTTTAGTCTATAACAACACAACTGGGATATGCATGGCGACAAAATCAAACCTTTTTCATGCAGTGTGACTGCCGTAAATCACTCAGTGATACCTGGCAATTTCTTCCAGCTGTAGGAATTTCATTAAACAAAATTTGCCGTGTTTTTATTTCATTTTAAAAGTTCCTATTAATAAACCACAGGGCCTGTGATGCAATGATGCTTCTAACATTAACTTTCAATTTACTATTCAATTAACTTTTAATTCAAATGATTTATTTAGGGTCTCAAAATGATCCATTATTGCACATTTTGTTATAAAATATAATTGAGAGTTAACTGAAAATTTGAATAATTGAAATCTCCAAATTATATTATCTTATACGTATCAGTATAACATTTGTTATTGAAACTGCCCCAAAGTCACTTTCCATGCTCTGAGATCATATGAAATTTAGATGTGTGTGAGGTTATAAGAGATTAATAGGAGCCTAATAACATATTCATATTTAAAAAATTAAAATTTAAAAATTAAATTGCATTCATGTTGGGAAAAAAATATATTTCCAGTGGCGTTCCACTTTTAGTGATGTTTTAAAATGGGTCACTTTAATGTGACCAGAACAGAAGGGTAAAATCGGTCTGAAACCCCCTGTTGCTTGCTGGTCTGTCTGTCACTGTCCATCATCATCCTCATTAGCATGTTTTTTTGCAAAACTGGAGCACACTATTCACCCCCAGCAGGGAGTGGGACGGTTTAGAGTGGTTTGTGTATGGGTGTGTGTGTGAACATGAATACTTTTCTGTGTGTGCTACAACAGTGGAAATTAAAGCAGGACTATGGGCTACATATTGGACTTAATTATGGCACAACAATGATACACAAAAAGTCCAACAAGGTCCACGTTCTTTGGGATACCTATACAAGTGTTTATACAAGTTGGTATATCTTGTATGCGGTCAAAAAATGGAACTCTCCGAAGCAGAAAAGTGTTTAAATTGCTGCCTCTTTCATAAAGATACGGTATGTGCAAAACGTAAGCTACATTTAAATGAAACACTCGAAAATTAAATTTTCATCCAATTTCCACCATTTCATTCGGTATTTTAAATATATATTAAGTATACACGTCATGTGCACAGTACCTGATAACTCCATTTTGACCCACATCTCCGTCAGAAGCATTGACCAGCATTACATCACTTCCTGTAGGAGCGTTCTCCGATATGGAGGTGTGGTAGGAGGTGGAGGAGAAAAGTGGCACCATGTCATTTACGTCATCGACCAGAACCGTTACCGTAGCAGATCCGCTCAGTGAGGGAGAACCTAAAAAAGAGTGATAAGGTTTGTATAAGAAGGACTGGAACAAAACAGGAGGTGTGAAAGGTGACATAGCGTATTTGTATTCTTCTGGGCTCTGTCCCAATCCACACACTACCATACATGCTACCTGTGTTAGCACTGGTAAATGTTTAGTGTTATAGTATTATCACATATTACTTATTTTGGTGATGTGACATCTGACACGGAGCAATAGGTGGTATTTAAACGGCATAAATAGCTAGTACCTTTAACATGCTGTTTAGCTTGCTAGTGGTCATTTTTACAAAGATCTGTTTCAAATAACCAGCAAATCATTTCATACAATTCTCCTGAATCGAAAAAAAAGCCACAGCCATATTGAGTTTAGTACATTTTTCCAGTCACTATTAGGCCGCAAAAACACGCCAAACGTGATCGTCATGGTGGAAATTCAGGACAGGACAAAGTCAGTGGTGTTACAGTGTTTTAATGAATCATGACCTCTCAGTTTTGGCAGTGGGATCTCCTGCTGGTTTCTTCTTTACATGACACGGTCAGAATGCCTCAGGGGAAAAAGTCATATAACCTGAAACATCTTTCTTATACGTGGCTTTTTAGTCAGAGTAGCAGCCACAGGTCAGAATCAGAAAAAGGAATATCCTCAGTTGCCATTTTATGAGGTATACCTACTTAGGGGTATAACTGAATATGAACAGATTATCTTGAATGATGAGAGTGTTTTCTAATTTAATGCAAATATAGATTTTTTTTTCTTCTAAAGGGCATCGTGTTAAGACTAGAATTGTGTATTGGAACTGGGGGGGGACAAAGAAAGCCTTGTATGATGCATGCACAGTGTTTATTCATTCATCCTTAGTAACATCCTGGTACATTCAAGCAAAATGTACACACTAATCTGACAGTACTGGCATTTCTATCTCCCCTATATTTCTCTTCAGTAAGAAGTCTGGTTTAGACCACAAAAACTTATATCTAAATAGATATACAGACAGTTTATTGATTGTGTTACACACCTAACACCTCCAGTAGTTCACTTCATGTGACAAGATGTAGATTTCTACGACTAGATGTGTCAGCCCTTCGGGAAAAGTGAACACTGTACATAGATCCCGCACTGAACAGATACAGTATTACTGGAACGATGGACTACTTTCAGCACAGCAGGAAGTGTGTGACCTGCTACTGTGTCTCAGATATTGGTGTGACTGAATCAGACATCAGGTCAGCAATGTCAAGTTCTCATCACAGCACTGCTGTTGATTAGATATTTTCAGCCTGACAGACTCACAGAGGTGGTTAGAAACCCGCTGCATTGTTGTTGTTGTTGTGTGTGTGTACATGGCAAATGCAATATAATTTTACACAACATAATCTACATAGTAAGAGAATTCTGAAGAGAAAGACGCTGCTCGGTCATTCATTCATTCATTCATTCATTCATTTTCTACCGCTTATCTGAACTATTCTCGGGTCACGGGGAGCCTGTGCCTATCTCAGGCGTCATTGGGCATCAAGGCAGGATACACCCTGGACGGAGTGCCAACCCATCGCAGGGCACACACACACTCTCATTCACTCACACACTACGGACAATTTTCCAGAGATGCCAATCAACCTACCATGCATGTCTTTGGACCGGGGAGGAAACCGGAGTACCCGGAGGAAACCCCCGAGGCACGGGGAGAACAACCTCCACACACACAAGGTGGAGGCGGGAATCGAACCCCCAACCCTGGAGGTGTGATGCTCGGTCATTCAGTTGAATGTAAATTTGACAAAGGCGACAGGAGGCTACAAAAAAAAACAAACAAAAAAAAAAACGCTGCTCTAATCACACAGCATCTGCAGCTGTTTAACACAGTAAACCTCTCCACGTTACTCAGAAGCAGCCTCAGACAACGAACATAGCACCCCCCTCCTTTCCTAACCAAACCCCCCTGCCCTCCAGCATCACCACACGGTAGGTCTGTAGGGATAATACTAAATAGGTAACAGATGAAGAGAAAGAAACAAAGGAGAGGGTAAAGACAGCATAAAAACAATCAACATAACTTATAAAACCGTGATAAGCAGTTGCTCTTTCTCCAGCCTCTTTTTCTGCCCCCTCAATTTTGAAGTTAATGAGACAGAAATGCAAAATCAAGCAGACTCAAAATCGCTGCAGATTTTTCGATGATTTAAGCCAAGACACGTTGTGTGAAAGTGTGTCTACTGTTAGGAGTTTCAACCAATTTCACCAATTCAATGCAAAAAAAATCAAAAAGCTATGCAAGCTTCAGCCCAAATTAAAAAAAAACAACAAAATCAGTCACAACTATCATAAAAAACTGAATGAAGTAATTTTTCAAGTTAATATCAATCATTTAATAATAAATTTTTTTCACTTAACACATATTTGGTTAGATTTTAAAATTTTATTTAAAATCAGGTCACTTGGAAAAATGCTAATTTTCATGTCCAAAACATGATTAGCAGTAAACAATCATTTAGTTATTAATGCAGGGCTGTCAAGTGTCACGCATTGAGAGTGACAGTCACGCATTTGGGTCTTTTGTCACGCTCTCCTGCCACACATTGTATTTGTCACGCAGAAAAACTTTGACTATTTATCATATTTAATATGCCGCAGCGCCCAAAATGTATCAGTCTGCACCGCTGTCTCTATGGAACCAAGCGCGTCTCCCCTGGAGTTCTTATTCGAGCCTGACACTTATCAGCCAATCAAAAAAAGAGGCTACACAATAGCCAATCAGATAATAGCACTATTGTATCTGGGTAAGATTTAATGCAACAACCAATGAAAAAATAAAACATATTCATTAGAGAGGGTATTTTCGATGGTCGGTTTGAACAAAACCTCAACACGAAACAGCTTGTCTCTGGAAATGTCTGGACTTGAGCCGAACTGTTTTAAATTGTTGGAGCAACATTACAAATGATAAAGGAGTCCAAAAAGGCAACAAACACAATAAACAACACCAGTCATAATCTCTCTCTCTCTCTCTCTCTCTCTCTCTCTCTCTCTCTCTCACACACACACACACACACACACACACACACTCACACACACACACACACACAAACACAAATTAATAAATGGAAATGAAACAAATACTTTGTATTTGGTTAAATTGCGGTCAGTGTTCCTTACCAAACACAACAACTCCCCCATTATTATTATTATTATTATTATTATTATTATTATTATTATTATTATTATTATTACTGTTATTTTATTTATTTTATTTTTTTTTGGGTGGGGGTGCGGGATGTCACGCTTGCCTGTCTTCAAAACTTGAGAGCCTTGTTAATGTGACTAAAGAAAGTAGTATTACAGAAAAATAGTAAAACAAAACAAACAAATGCAAGAAAGTGACAGAAATCAAGACAGACTCATAGGAACAAGTGTGATTGTAGAGATTTGAGATGAAGCTGAGGCACCAGGTCGGAGAAGGATTACTAAGGATTAGTTTAATTAATAATGAGTTCATAAACCTTAAGCGTGAAGCTAAATCAGCTCTGCTCCTCATTTGGATGACAAAGGGATTCACACATTGCCAAATTAGCATGAGCATGTTGGGAAACGTGAGTCTACATCCAGGAAACGTGATTACACACACAGAGGGAACGTCTCAGATCTCACCGAGTGTGTGTATGAATTAAACAGTGAACGCACTCACAATATAAACAAAAGTAAACACTTCAAATCCGAACACAATTAGTGCCAACTGTAAAGCTAACCAACAGAGTGAGTCACCATGATTTTTTTTTTCATGTTCTTGAAGCTGGACACAGACACATTTAAACACGAAGGTGATGAAGTGGCAGAAAAAGTTGAATAGTCAAATATGGATGTGTTCGCTTTTCCTTAAACACACACAATCACACATTGATGCATGGTTTCAGGAAGATTAGAAGGTCATGTGACTGATTCTGATCCATCTATCCATCCATCCATCCATCCATCCATCCATGTCTGCTTCACTCTCTCAGTTTGTCTGTTTTCTTTCTTGTTTGTTGTACCACATTAAGTCCAAAAAGATGTTTTTCATCTCCATCACTCTCAACATATGTCCCCATTTTATTCTCTTTGTTTTCTCTTGCTGCACTCATTGTTTTTTTTTCATGTGTGAGTGTGTGTGTGTTTGTGTGAGAGAGACCACAGTAGCAGCCCTGGCTGTGTTTTTACTCCATTGTTTCGCACACAGTGACTCGAGGAAGCTGCGTTTGTTTTATTCCTGGATTCTATTGGCTCACTTCCAGTAGTAAGTGAGGTCATTTCCTGTTTATGAGCAGACAAGAGACTTAGGTAGGACATTGTGGGCTTGAATAACCTTCACACTGAGTGACCGGTCTCATTCGAAAGCTCAGCAAATCCAGGATAAAAATATTTTTGGGTCTCTCTGTCTCTCTCTCACACACACACACACACACATACATTACTTATACAGACACATATCGTCGCTGTCGGGCGGAAACCTCGTATGTCCAAATTTTGGTCCCCACGTGGGTCTGTTATTTTTACAAGTTATTAACCAATCTAAAGTCTTGAAAATAGCTTGAGCGCAAATCTCATAACTCCATTGGACACTTCAACTGTCCACCTCTTCCTCACTCCGCGGGAGAGCTTCATGGCATATTTCTCCTTAATAAGAGTCGCAACGAATCAACACGTCTTCTGAGATAAATGTCTTCAAATCAATGGGCTCAAAGAAAAAAAAATCTTGACCCCCCGCTAGTTCTGGTGCTCGTCTGAGGACAGGAATTTAGCGCAAGACAATCCACTGCAACGCGGACTAAACCCTGTGCATTGCAGATAAGGTACTGCGTTTTTTTTAATTTCCGGAAAAATAACGGTTTTGGAGATACGAGGATTCCGCCTGACAGCGACGATGTATAAAAACATGCATTTGTTTTTTGACCAACAAACCAGTTCAACACATCAGGCGGTGTGTGTGTTTGTGTGTCATCCACACAGACAGTTGCCAAATACTGACCACTACACAACGTAATTCAACGTGATCAAAATTTACACCATACTCTGAAGATTTCGTTTATTTTCTTCCACACTTTATCCGCAAAAGGAATCTTGACAGACGTTGCATTGTGTACCATATGTGCATGATGTGCCATATGGTATGAGGGTCATAAGCGAGCAGGAGCTGTTTTTCTAAACATTTCTAAAAAAATAATTATCTGAATATACAGTTAGAAAGAAAAGTATTCAGAGCCTTTGTTAATATACTTTCTGTGTATCATGCGAACAGTGAAGGAAATTTCCTAAATTTCCGAAGGACAAGGATAAGAACCATAAGATCCCTGTCAGTACAAGTGGTTCATAATTTGTCGGGCACAGTAGCTTTGGGTATTGGGGGTTTAATTTCTGCCTCCGCCTGGTATGTGTGGAGATTGCGTGCTATCCCAATGCTGCCTGGGTTTTCACCAGATACTCCAGTTTCCTACCTCAGTCCAAGCATTGGTTGATCAGTATCTCTAATTTGTCAGCAGTGCGTGAGTGTGTGATTGTGCCCTATGATGGGATGGCAGCTCATCCAGGGTGTCCCCTGCCTTGTGCCTCGACTACCCTTGGATAAACTCCAGGTTCCTAAAGTCCCTGTGTAAGATAAGAGGTATAGAATATTGATGGATAGATGGAGGGATAGATAATGTATTTCCTTTTTTCGGCTGCTCCCTGTTCAGGGTCGCCACAGTGGATCGCCAGATGCACTTCCCGATGCTTGGGATTGGCACTGAGAGTTAACTCTTCAGTGGCTGGGTTAGCACCCTGCCCGGGAATCAAACCCAGGTTGCGGTAATGAGAGCATGGGATCCTGCCACAGGACCACCTGGAGGCAGGGTAGATAATATATAACTATTAATATAAACCTGTGATTTGCCTTGGGATGTGGGCTGTTGAAGCCTAATGACGAAAGCTTGAATCCCAGATATACCAAGCTGCCACTGCTGGGCCCCTGAGCAAGGCCCTTAACCCTAAATTGCATAAAAAAATTAAGTCGCTCTGGATAAGGGCAGGGGGGCACGGTGGCTTAGTGGTTAGCATGTTCGTCTCACCCCTCCAGGGTTGGGGGTTCGATTCCCGCCTCCGACTTGTGTGTGTGGAGTTTGCGTGTTCTCCCCGCGCCTCGGGGGTTTCCTCTGGGTACTCTGGTTTCCTCCCCCGGTCCAAAGACATGCATGGTAGTTTGATTGGCATCTCTGGAAAATTGTCCGTAGTGTGTGATTGCGTGAGTGAATGAGAGTGTGTGTGTGCCCTGCAATGGGTTGGCACTCCGTCCAGGGTATATCCTGCCTTGATGCCCGATGACGCCTGAGATAGGCACAGGCTCCCCGTGACCAGAGGTAGTTTGGATAAGCGGTAGAAAATGAGTGAGAGTGAGTGAGTGGATAAGGGCATCTGCCAAATGCTGTAAATGTAAGCAGCAAAGAGAAGGAATGTAAATGGAACAGTAAATGTAAGGCTTGTAGGAGGAACTTCTGTCAGAACTGCTGTAATAGCAGTGGAATAAGCTGCCATATCCAGCCCCATCATCACCGACACCGTCCCATTCTAATCGTAGCCATCCCATAATTCTGCTCACCAAATGAGAAATCTGGAAGAACTTACTAGAGGAATGACATTTTAAACTATTTAGTGTAATTTAATTTAATCGATTCATTACAGGTTAGCCTTCAGCTATTAACCCATGGAGAGGGGTCATGTGAGTGTGAGATTAGTCCTCACATGGAATCCAATTACACACCAGGTTTATGACAGAAGACACAGAATCAGAACTTTCCATCTGTTCAGTACATGCTAAGTCAGGTAAACATTGCAGCAACACACACACACACACACACACACTTCTATGTGTAATCCTCTCGTACATATGTTCAGTTACAAAACATCTAGCACAAACATATGGTTTAATCAGTTTAATCTTCTTCCACATGTCCCAATTTAACCAGTCATCCCTAAGTCTGTGGGCGGGGCTTAAGTTTAATTTAATCTAACAACTGATGGACTGGTGTTAATGTAGCTTGCCAGTTGTTAGACTGTTACAACCTACATGCTTAGTGGTATGTCGAGGTCCAACACAAGCATTAAAGGAACGACTAATGATATATAATATATACTGTATATTTTGCCGTAGCGGGGTGGGGATGGGTGGAGTTATTCTATATTTCTATTTCATTATTTAGCTTTGTAGGCTGCATGTTGTGCAGTGGGTAGTGTTGAGGTCTCACAGCTCCAGCTTTCAAACCTGTGTGTGTGTTTCCATCCATTCAGTTGTGTGTAACGCTGCCTTGGATCCTCTTTGTATCAGGGCAACGGCTTGCCACACGGGCAAAAATGCCATTAACACCCATGGCTTATTTACGCTTCATCTAAAGAACACACACACACACACTCACACACACCCCATAACTAAGTGGACAGTGAAACGGAGCAGTGAATATTGATGTTGCCAGTACAAAACATCTCAAATAAATAAAATAATTCATCTTCAGGCTTGTGGTGGAAGTGAGGCGTCCATTCAGGATATTCTCGAAGGTGGTTGGGGGTTAAGTAACTGAAGATCTCAGAATAAAGCCACAAGACCACCATCTTTTGACATTTTATGTCATTTTTTAAAATTTACTTTCAGTGACTAAAAGCACTTCTTGCTAATCTTCTTGCTGGAATATTTTACTCTCTTTGAAGAGATCCAGAAAGTTAGAACACGTATATATGTGTGTCCAGAGGGGGCGCTCTGCTTCCTGACACTCATTACAGTCGGCTGTATTCAGTCTGCATTCAGCTTTATAGAGCACACAGGAACTAAATGAAGGAGCCATTAACATCTTTTATCTGCTAAATGCTTCTTAACACTGAAAAGACACTCTGCAAACACTATGCTGCTATATAGGGGCTCTTTGTGTGTGTGTGTGTGTGTGTGTGTGTGTGTGTGTGTGTGTGTGTGTGTGTATGTGGTTTATAGGCACACATTGGCGAGGCACTGTCTCTTTAATAATCACGAACAAACATGTTTTTTTTAAACCTCTCTTTTCATTCCTACATCACAAAATCCGTTCCCATACCTTCTCCCCTTTTTTCCCCGTCATTCGTGCTATCCCTTTCTCCCACTCAATTTTTTTTTGTTCAGCTCTTAATTCTCCCCTTTAAATACTATCCATTTAACTTACACATAAAAGTACATTACAGTGAACAAGGCATGTGAAAATGTGCATCCACACATCATGAAATAAGCACATTGTACCTTGTTAATTGCCCATCCTCCACTCAACCCACAAAACCTGCTGCTAGACAAAACGTCTGGTAACTCAAGTTTGCTTATTTTCTTTTCCTCTGAAGTTATGAGACTGATTTACTAACATGTAAATCGTCACACACTCGCTGCGGAGTCCTTTTAACATTTCAAACAGACTTGATTGCACGCTTTATGATGCTTTGTGACACACAAAGGCGAACAACAGGACGTAGCAGAGGCGAAAGCGACTCCATCGGCCATCTTGAATCGCTTTCTGCCTACGGGATTTGATGGTATTGAAAATCTTTCAGGATTATACAGGTTTCTGGATGTGGTATGGTATGAACTGTGTATGATGATGTATATTACACAGACTAGTCGATTAATACTGTTGAGGCAGAAAAAATACTTTGTTAGTATAAAAATATTTCAGATCTAGTTCTTTATTTCTGCCCTTTAGCCTATTTCATACATAATTTGTGTATATTGCAAAATTTTGTACCTTTTTCGCCATAAAATCTTCGTAAAATCTTTTTAAAATCTTCGAAAATTCACTGGAATTGGTCACGTTCATCACAGTCACGGTCTTCATAAAAATGACTACATTCTTTACTAATTTAAGACCTGAAATGACTATTTTCTAAATATATATATATATATATATATATATATATATATATATATATACATATATATATATATATATATATATATAGTACTGTGCAAAAGTTTTAGGCAGGTATATATATATATATATACATATATATATATATATATATATATATATATATATATACGTATATATATATATATATATATAGTACTGTGTTTTAGGCAGGTATGTATATATATATATAGTACTGTGCAAAAGTTTTAGGCAGGTGTGAAAAAATGCTGTAAACAAAGAATGCTTTCAAAAATGGAAGTGTTAAACATTTATTTTCATAAATGAACAAAATGAAGTGGCCCTTTGCCTTCAAAACAGCAGCAATTCTTCTAGGTACACTTTCACACAGTTTTTAAAGGAACTCGGCTGTTAGGTTGTTCCAAACATCTTGGAGAACTGACCACAGATCTTCTGTGGATGTCGGAAGATCCTTTCTCACATCCTTCTGTCTCTTCATGTAATCCCAGACACACTCGATGATGTTGAGATCAGGGCTCTGTGGGGGTCGTGCCATCACATCATGCTGGTTTGAAGGCAAAAGGTAGTAACACCAAATATTGATTTGATTTCGAGTTTTCTTTTGTTTGCTCACTTTGCATTTTGTAAATTGACAGAAATAAACACTCATTATTTATATTTCCGAAAGCATTCTTTGTTTACAGCATTTTTTCACACCTGCCTAAAACTTTTGCACAGTGCTGTATATAAAACCTATAAAGTGAGATCAGATTTTTTTTTTTATTTGCTTTGACAAATGACTACTCGACTAGTAAAACTAGTACAGAGTGTACGTAACGTTTTAACACTGCTGTAATTTGGTAGATTACTATCAATTTAACATACTTCAAGAGATCATTTGTAAATGTATGATGATTTAGCTGTGGTAACCAGACGGCAATGAACTTCTCTCAACACGCAAGTTTGGCAAGTATGTGAGTGTCCTCTTTTCTGATGTCCCCAATGTAGCCTTAAGTTATTCCATTTGGACGAGAAGTGCATCCCCTTTCCACACTCCTCACACTCCCACTCTTGTTTTCCATCCCAAGCTGTATTTCTCTCCGATTTTCAGTCTTTATTTCACTTCGACTGTTCCTTTCCGTGAACTCACTCGATGACTGAGGAACAGCATCCTCCTGCCACGAGTGCAGACCGCATCACCTGATGATGAGGTGTAGCCAAAAAGCTTCACTAACGCTCTCGTCTCATCTCTCTTTCACACTCCCTCTCTTTCCTACCTTTCTATCACTTTCCTTCGTGTTTACTTTGTCTCTCTTTTGGCTTCTCTCTTTGTTCAGCTCTTTCTTTTTCTCCTTCCTGTCTGTCAGTTTTGCTTTCTGCTGATGTCTTTCTATTTCTTTCTCACTCTCTTATAATACACACACTTTAAAGTCCTACTTCTTGCTTCCTTTGTACCACTCTCCATCTATCACCTGATTCTTTGTCTGCTTATATCTGTCTCTATCTCCCTCCCCCCTCTCTCCATGAGCTGTCGAGTGCTGGCACGGTCCTTCTCTTTCCACTCCTGTAAGTGCAGCTTCAGTCCCATGCAGCAGTGCTCTGACAGATAGACGGATGAAGTAAACGACGGTCACACTGACTGAAACTCGGCCATTCATCATCATCTGTTTCTATAATAACGACGAATCCAGCCTCTAAAACTCCAAATCCGGACTAATTCGTTTTCAGTGCGAAGACTCAGCCGTACTGATAGACGAGAGTAGCTGCTCTCCTCATCCAAAAATGGAATGACCGACTCCTTTCTTCAAAACACCGCAAATATCTCGGCTAAATATCCTGCGCCGTTCCAGCCGGGAAGCCATTAGAGGTTTCCTATATTCTCCTCCCTATTAGGGCACAATAGCTGCTTTTGACTATTTTTGTAAGTGATGTTTTTTCTTTTCACATTCGTCTTTCTGCCAGTCAGCAAAATCACTTCGAACAAATACACGCATCGTCAGTCATGATTTAACTGCAATAAATATTTATTCTCCTGACCAACGATTGCAGGGTTTATGAGAACAAAACAGCTACTGTCCGCCAAAGAAAATAAGATGAGGCTTAATGGATTGCAGTCTGCCTATTGGACGGTCAAGAAGTCATTCAATGTAAATGGAGCAAAACAGTGCAACTTGAAGAGCATTGGAGATGCGTTATTGTTCCCCACCCATATTCTGACAATTTATTCTCAGTTGTCTATTCAGTTGAAATTGCAGGAATCTTACGTGTTACGTTCAGTAGTAGATACTGAGTTTGCAAGCTTATTCAGTCCCTCTAGGAGTTTTTTGTGATTGTTGTGGCCAAAAATGAATGGTTTTGATTGCTTTTTTTTTTGGCAGAACTGCAAACACAGGATTCTTCTTTTAAACTCCTTTCAGCTCCCTCTATGTTTTATGAACGTGAACGGAAGACGACTTTGAGTGCGTGCGTCGTGATGAAGTCACAAAGACGTCTCAGGACAAAGCTGCAGAAAACCTGTGGCAATTTTGAACAGATTCTAAAAACGTTTGCTGGATTTTGTGTTCGTTTCTGCGATTCATTCATTTAAAGTGTAAAATACTGTTTTCATTTTCTTTTTCACATCATCTGTTGTTTAAATCTTAGGATATCTAGACCATTACTTTGTAGATTTTGTTTTCCCACTCTTCTCTGATGCTGACCAAAAGCTAAATTCCAGTCTTCAGTTGCAATGAGCAAGAGATTCAACTCTGAATCAACCTGACTGGAGGAAGGAAATCAAACATGGCATGTATTTATTTATTTCTTTTTTTTTTTTACGTCTGCAAAAGATTTAATTATTTTTTTAAAGCTGAGAGCAAACAGAGCCAAAGGACAGTTTTAGCACTGCAGAACTGCCATGTGTTCTGGGTATTTGAATCTACATATAAAAAAAGAAAATGAATAGTGGATGCATGCACACACTCATTAAATCAGTGTCGGCTCTCGGTTCTTGGCTTGAGTATTTTTTTTTTCAGAATCTCACATGCACTTGGCAAGGTTTTGTTCAACTTTTTCGCCTCACCATATTTCCGACGAATAAAAGAATGCGTTTATGAATACGTTTTCAGCCCTGCATACAGTACCACACCAACAGCATTTTTTTTTCCAATTTTGGTTTGCTTAATTGGTTGTTGTTTGAAACCAAATTAGCAAATGAACCAAGGGTAACAATCGACACCATGATCTTAAGTGTGAAAGCTCCTCTGCTTTCCAGTTTTTTGCCAGACTGTCTAGATATAAATTAGCTACTACATGTACATCTTATGTGTATTTATTTTAAAGCTATGTCATGTTGATTTTAAACAGCTATATACAGTGTTTAAAAAAAAAAAAAAAACATACCCATCATTAACCTAGGACATATGACCTGGCTGGAATGTGGGCGGAGCCACCCACAGGCCACAGTGGTTTGGCTGCAGGAGAGCTGCACTTAACTAGAATAGACTGTGATCTAAACACACACTCATCCACAGACCTCCAAGCAATAACAACCTAAACCTCACACTCACCCTCTCATCACACACACACACATACCTTTGTGCATGCATAAAAACAAACATACATAATTTCTTCAACTATAATAATGGCAACTCCTGTGTAGTCCAGTACAGTACAAGCAGCTTGCACTACAGTATGCTTTAACACATATTATAAGCAATAATATACACTGAGCTAAGTTGGAAGTCTCACCTGAGTCAATGGCAATGACAATTAGTTCGTAGCGGTCTTGGATCTCCCGATCGAGTGTTCTTTCCAGTCTGAGTTGCCCACTAGATGTCAGGCTGAATGAGCCGTCATCGTTCCCTCCACTCAGAGTGTAACTCGTCTGCCCGTTCTGACCGTAATCATCATCACGAGCAACAACCTGCCAAAGAGACCAGGTGCAGCTATAAGATTCATTTATCTCCATTTCCAACCTTGTATTCTTGAACCAATATCAGCAAAAATATTGTTTTAAGAATATTTAAAGGGTTTAAATGAGTTCTGAAGAAATTCTTTGCAGTTTTAGTGGGATTCTCATTTGCATAGGTTCTGACCAGACACTGTGTGACATTGTCTGGGTTGTGCGAGATTTCAATGGATTTTGTGTGATTTGGATGGGTTCCTGGCAGAGATCCTCTTTATGGATTGTGCAAGTTGGAAAGGTTCTCCTCTTTGGCTGGATTCTTTTCCCGTGGTTTATGTGATTTAGATGGGGCCCTGCATGGGGTCTTCTATATTAGTAAGGTGATTTAGATGGATTCCTAGCAAGGTTCCTCTGTATTGGTTGTGCATTTAGGGTGAGATCTAGGTTGGGTTCTGCTCTATGGGTTATATTATTTGGTTTTTGTTATTGAGAGGTTTCTGGCTGAGTATGGGTTCTCTATGGGTTGGTTGATTTGGTTAGGTTATGTGTGATATGGACATGTTCCTGGCAGGGTTCCTCTGGAGAAGTTTTGAGATTTGGCTAGGTTATGCATGATGTGTATGAGTTCCTCTTTATTGTGTTTTTCTGAGCTTATGTGTTATTTGGATAGGCTCCTGGAAAGGTTCCTCTGTATGGGTTGTGTGATTTGGATAGGTTCCTGGAAAGGTTCCTGTGTTTGGGTTGTGTGATTTGGATAGGGTCCTGGAAAGGTTCCTCTGTATGGGTTGTGTGATTTGGATAGGTTCCTGCTAAGGTTCTAACAGCATGCTTTGAAATTTGGGTTATGTGCCTCGGGTTCTGTGAGATTTGGAAACATCTTACCTTAGTTCTCCATTTAATAACGTAGTTAATATAAATGGGATTTAACCTAATGCACATTAAATTAGTTTCTATTTACTTCTACGTGATATAGATTTTCCACACTTGCCTGTAAGATGTTCTTGGGAAGGTTTCCTAGGTTCTCTTGGACGTTGATGGTGTACGGTGAGAGCTCAAATACAGGTGCACAGTCGTTAATGTCTAGCAGCACAATGTTTACCGTAGCATGGTCAACTCGAGGGCTACTCCCGCGATCTGAAGCCTGAACCACCAGTGAATATGAAGACCGAGTTTCACGATCCAACACCTTAGCCACAGAGATCGCACCTGTCACTGAATCAATACGGAAATCAGAGTGTCCACTGCCTGAAGCAATGGAGAACCGAATTTGTCCATTGGTCCCTTCATCAGCATCGCTAGCGAACACCTGAAGGATGTCAGTTCCAGTGAAGGTGTTTTCCTCAATCTCAATATCATAGATGTTCTGTGAGAAGCTTGGTGTATTATCATTTACATCCAACACCACCATGGTAACCTCCATCATGGACGACAGAGGTGGATGGCCTTTGTCTTTGGCAATGACAGTCAGGGTGTAATTGGCCATCTCTTCGCGATCTAGTTCTCCAATCAATTTTACGTTACCATCAATATTTCCAATGCTAAATTTGCTTCCGTAAGTGCTGCCAAGCGAATATTCCACATAGCTATTGGGCCCGCTATCTGGATCCATTGCATGTGCTGTAAAAACCACTGTATCCACCGCTGTATTCTCCTGGATGTAGGCCATCTTCTGTGAAATGAACGTGGGCGAGCAGTCGTTGACATCCAGTAGAATGACTGACACCTGGGCAGTACTAGTAAAGCGGGTAGCAGGAGGCGGAGCCAAGTCATTTACAGTGATAACGAGGTTGTAGAAGGACTGAGTCTCTCGATCTAGATGTTTCCGTGTTTGAAGGACGCCAGCGTTAGTGATGGTGAATTGGGCCTGAGGGTCTCCTGATGCAATGTTGTAAGCTAGTTTGGCATTCATACCTGAAAAGCATGACAGAAACGTCTATTAACTATAAGAACATTTAATTTAATATACACAAGTGAATTCAAGACTCTTCCAATTGAGCTTATTTAGATGATCAAAATAAATCTATGACTCAATATACGTATCATTGGATAATATTATTGGCACCAAAATACATGATATATTGTAGTTAATTCTGCAAATATACACACAGGAAAAGAACAGACTGTGAATTATTAGTATTATTAATTATATTATATTAAATAATTGTATCATATTATTAAAAACAGATGCAGTGATAAGGCTCCCTTCGCATTTTCCTTGGGAACTCAATGTATGGCTTCTGTCTGTGTTCTGAATGAGGTGAATATGTTTAATGGGTCCTCTGTGATTTAGCTGGAATCTCAAGGGGGGATTAGGAAAGAAAATATATAATCCAAGCACACAGGCGAGTAGTTTTAGTAGGCAGACTTAAAGTAGTTTTCAGGTCTCAGAATCACCCACCAAAAAAAAAATATATATATATATATATATATATATATATATATATATATATATATATATAGGGGGGCACAGTGGCTTAGTGGTTAGCACGTTCGCTCACACCTCCAGGGTCGGGGTTCGATTCCCGCCTCCACCTTGTGTGTGTGGAGTTTGCATGTTCCCCCCGTGCCTCGGGGGTTTCCTCCGGGTACTCCGGTTTCCTCCCCCGGTCCAAAGACATGCATGGTAGGTTGATTTTCATCTCTGGAAAATTGTCCATAGTGTGTGATTGTGTGAGTGAATGAGAGTGTGTGTGTGTGCCCTGCGATGGGTTGGCACTCCGTCCAGGGTGTATCCTGCCTTGATGCCTGGTGACGCCTGAGATAGGCACAGGCTCCCCGTGACCAGAGGTACTTCGGATAAGCGGTAGAAAATGAATGAATAAATGAATAAATATATATATATATACATGAAGTTCAAAAGATTAGAGAATTAATAAAACTATATTATATAGGCTTTAACCATGAGCCTGTATTATCACTGTATTACTGATGCTGAATGATTTTTTTTTTTCATTTTTGGATTAACTGCTTATAAAAATAACGTGGAGTCTAAAATGACCCAAAATGTCGACACTGCATCCCGTGCATAACAAAAACACCCTTAAACTCTGATATTCTTATTTGATTGATGCTTTTCCACATATTGTTACTGCAACATCTGGTACTGATACATACACATCCTCTCTGTGAATTATCTGAGTTTTTAGCTCAAGAATGCGAGCAAATCATAAATAACAGTCCTAGCTTGAGAATTAAGTGTATTTCAAAGAGGTAGCCTAGATTTACTTGACAACGGGAGAATTTATAACTCCCAAGACAGCTGACACAGCTCATGCTGCTGTAGTAACTATTAAAAGGTTATCATAGAGACATGTTTCATATAATAAGTATGTTTAAATGTGGATGCATTGTAAATTTTTTACAAAAATGTGCACTAAATATGTCAGTAACGAATGATTTTAGAATGCTCAACATGAAGTCAAATTGAGCAGCTTTTATGCATCAGCGCCTTCCCAAAACGTCCTCATTTCTACAGTCGACAAAGTCGACATCTAGTCAACACAGAAGAAAAAAAAATAGAATTGCACATAATATATGCTTAAAGCCTGTTGTGCATTATAGTGCCTAAAGTTCCTCACTTGCTTGTAGTAATTAGTGTCTGAGCCAGTATCAGATGCAGTGAGAGCCGCATCGAGCAATTTACTCAGTGCAAACAAGCTCAAATTGAGCATCGTTTAATGCTACACACCAGCCTGCTCATGCGAAACGCCTCGGCACCTTCCCACAATTCCCCGCTGTTTACAGAAACAAGTAATCTCTTCATCAGCTACCATGGACAGAGAGGTCACAACTTTCTGGAAGCGATATGGTCTAAGGGGATAAACAGCAGAAGGACAAGGATCCTTGGAAGAGTGAAAGAGACAGAAAATAAGAAAGAAAGACAGAGAGAGGGTGGAAAGAAGAATGTAGGTCACCATAACCACATTAGAAACCAATTTAGCGCGGAGTCTGAGAAAAGCGGCTTGGCGCTATGTTAACGCTGCCGTGTGAGCCGAGCCATGGCACTAGTTCAGTACAGTTGTGTGCAAATGAAATCTTAACCCTCATGTGCATGTTGGCCCTAAAAAATAAAAAAAGGAGAATTAAAAAAAGAATATATTAATATTGCAGAAAGTTTGATCTGCTAAATTGTAAAGTCAAGATCTAGAGAATGTTAGAGAACTTCTTTATTTCCTGGTTAACTCTAAGGGCAAATTTACCCATTTTGGATTCCAAAATTGTCCCTTTGTTATATATTTGATTGATGGCTTAAAATATCCCTATTTCAAATCAATATGTAGTGTTTTTTTTTATTGTGTTATGTGCCAACTGTATTTTGATGGTTGATTTGGGTAATTATAATAAAAACTCAATAAGACAATGCATCACAACTTCATCATTTTTCCTTCCTTCCTTCTCTATGCATGGGAAAGTCTTTCGGAATTCCATTTCCACCCAGATTTTTTTTTATCCTGAGATAAAGTCAAGCTATACTGGGATAGCTGGTACAAAAAATAGCCCCAGCCTAACGCATGTGGAGATGTAATGCTACGCTGCTTAAAAAATGCATGCAGAGTTATGTGCTAAGGCTAGAGCACTTAACGAAGCCAGATCTGCTCCATCTTTCAGCTCTCTGGCATCGAATAACGCTGCCCTGTGTGCCGAGTATGCATGCGTAATATCCAGCATTGAAGTTGGGGAGTAATACTATAGTCTCACTGGAGCCACGTGGAAGGAAACATTACAAAAGCCACATTTTTCAGTAGAAATGGAAATCAGACAAACATCAACATACAGTACTACAAGGTGTTTAAGGCTGAGAGATGACATGAAATGAAATATACAGTCTGTCCCTTTATAAAACCATCTTAAAAAAATGTAAGCAACTGATGTTTTGAGAGATCCTGCTTAATCACTTACACATTTTTTTTCAACAGGGATGTTCATTCATTAACAGCTCTTCATCTAATCCAATTGAATCATTATTCTACAAATTCATAAGAGCAAAGTGACAGGGAAAGAAGCCATATATCCTTCATTGACAGAAATACACACTTCACCTCTTCATCTTGGTCTTACTAAAATGTCTTTACTAGGCATAACAAGAACAGAATGATCATAGACATGGCCTCTTCACACACCTGCTTCACTAGGGCCATGTCCACACTAATCCGGATATATTTGAAAACGGAGTTTACCTCTAAAAACGCTCCACGTCCACATTATCATTTTCAAACGTTTTCCAAAAGTTGCTCATCCACACTGAAATGTATGAAAATGCTTACATCTCCCTACTGCGCATGAGTAAATCTTCGACCTCGACAGTCCACACTAAGATGCGAAGACGCCGTTTTCAAATTTATCTGCTTTGGAGAGCGTCTTCCAACAGCTACGTTTTCGTTGACTTAAAACGCTGTCTCAGTGTGGACGAAAGGCCAAAACGGAGAGAAAAATATATGTTTTCAAACGAAAACGTATTAGTGTGGACATGGCCTAGGACTAACAAGCAGAGAGGCCATGCTCTTTTCTCTGGTATTGACAGACTCATAAGCTATGGATAACCTACAACCTACTTCACACGGAATAACAAGTTCAGGAGCTACACCCTCATCCTTGGAAGTGATGAAAAGGAAATCCACATCTCCTTCACTGGGACTAACAAATGAAGGGGCTATAACCTCTTCCTTGATACTGATGAAAGTCAAGTCCACATTTGCTCCAACAGAAATAACAAGCCCAGAGGCAATTCCCTCTTCCCTGGTACTACAAGAAACAGAGCTTATATCTGCTTCACTGGGACTAACGTGCAAAGGCCAAGCCCTTTTCCCTGGTACTGATGGAAACAAGGGTTACTTTATTGGGACCATGCCCTCTTTCCTGGTAATGGCAGAAACAGAGGTCATCCTTGCTTTAATAGGACTAAAAAGAACAGAACTCATGCCCTCTTCCCTGGTACAAATTAAAACAGAGGCCAAACCTATTTTCCTGGGATTAACAAGTTCAGGGGTCATGCAATGCTTTCTGGTAATGGCAGAAACAGAGGCCACTCTTGCTACACTAGGACTATGAACTCAAAAACCATGTCCTCTTCCCAGGTACAAACAAAAACCTAGGCTGCTCTGTCTTCCCTGGTACTGTCAGGGTCCACACCTCTATCACTGCAAGTAACAACCTCATGGGCCATGCCCTTTTACCCAGAGGGTTTTTGCATATCTTACCATCATCAGCATCGCTTGCTGTTACAGTAAGAACAGGAGAGCCAATACTCAGGTCCTCTGAGGCAGATGTACTGTAAACAGACGCATTGAAGTTCGGCTTGTTATCATTTACATCCAGGATGTTAAAGTACACCCGAACCAGGCTAGCTCGGCCCCCACCATCCTCAGCCTTCACGGTAATGATGTAATACTGCTGTGTTTCATAATCCAGTGGCCTTGTTACGTTAAACACTCCAGTGACTGGGTTGACCAGGAAGGTGGAATCATCATCGTCTTCCTCGAGAGAGTAGGTCACTTCCCCGTTCGAACCGGAATCCGAGTCACTCGCCAAAATAGCCGCCACAATGGAGCCTTAGAAGAGAAAATGCAGAAAGAGTGAGAAACGAGAGGCAGCACAACATGGCATGGATCAAAGTAAAGCCGAACCACATTTTACAAAACATACAATGAATGCTGACTTGTGCTTTCCCTGTTCCCACTGGAGTTTATTATTGTTGTGCAGTTTGATTTTTTTGCGGTTTGGGGTAACACAGTTGTCGTGTTCATTCTGTATAAAACCGGAGCCGAGGCTTTGACGATGAACAGGCAGTGTGGGTTTGATTTTCTGCAGGATAAATGCTGAGAGTCACCCGCTTGTTGTATTTAGTCTGGCATGACCACTCCTAGATGGTTTAGAGGCTTGATCCTGTTTTAGTGCATGTAGCTCATGTGCCGTAGGTCCTAGATTGGGTTACTCTACATCAGTGCCATCTAACAGACCTCATAGCCATTACTGTATGTCTCCGCTGTATCTCACCAAAATTTGTAGGGAAATGATCTTAGGACTCTGCCGATACATGTTGGAGAAGGTGTGTATTTGTGGTGTTTAGTAAAGTAAGCTTTACCATCAACAAATATGCAACTGTTATCAGTAATCTAAAAACGTCTTACTACTATTATTACTTGTTATAGTAAATTTGTCCCAGAAAAAAACATTTAGCCAACAGTAATGGTAAAACATACAAAACTGTTGTGAGGTGTTGCAATTACTTTTATAATTGTTTTCTGATACAAAATAATACATATCAATAATTATAAAACGTGCTTACCTGGAGCCATATCCTCTAGGATATCAAAAGAGTAAACAGAGCGAGAGAACTTTGGTGTGTGATCGTTAATATCGCTGACGGTGATGTTGACACGCATGTCTGAGGACTGTTGTCCATCATCGGCTCGAACAAGCAGAGAATATTTTGACCGTCGCTCTCTGTCCAATCGTTTTGTGGCAATGAGGTCACCTGATTCGGGATCGATGCGGAAGCTATCGTCTGCCCCGCTAATGATAGTATAAGTCACCAGAGCATTTGGACCCTGCAATAATATTAAAAAAGGAAATTACAGTATGGCAATAATGAGAACATTCAAACTAGTTATACAGTTAATGTCACATTATACTTGTAAGTTCGTTAAGTAGATATTATGTTGCATTGAAAACGGTAAAATTGTGTTAGATAACTCAAAAGTGGTGTGGTAATTAATTCTCAAATAGAATAAAAAACATTAGAGCAGATAAATGTGCATTGAACCAACAGGAGGCTATAACATTAAAAGCATGCAACATGTCCTTTTGGTCTACGTACTCGAAATGCACATACACATGGCTGAACACCCATCTGAATGTTTCACAAATGTTAAGTGAATTTCTCAGAAGTCAGCAAATGTGATGGTTGTGTTTCCGTCAGCTGCGGTTATGTCAACTATTTTGAAAAGGAGTAACAAGAGAACTTTACGAACTAGTCCTGAACATTTAACCTGATCTTCTGAAATATTGCCTTGAAACAGTCTGTGTGGTCTGAAACTATATACATATGAATACAAAAAAAGATTTAACATTGAACTCGGTGAGAAATTGCAATTTCGGTGAGAAATTGCAATTTCTCCAAATGCACAGAATTTAAAGGCATCTACTGAGACTTAGGAAACTTGGTTGGTCCACCAAACCTGCTAAAATTGTTCATAATATAACAATATGTTAAACCTGTATTGTAGTACAAACCTAAATACTAGCATGTGGACATCATCTGCTGACTATTAAAGCGGTTTTGTACTAATATTTTTAGCAGACTTTCACAGTTTCACCGAGGTCTGCCATGACTGAACCTTATTCTCCAGTAAAACACTCATCTGCACTGGTTTGTTTTAACAGGTGCGTCCTGAGCTGTTCGAATCACCTGCTAAAGCATGTCTCACTCGTCTCACTATCCAAACTATTTAGCGTGCTAGCAAGCAGGACGCTGGAAATATGCGATATGGAGCATGTGTTGACATACAGTCGATAAACACAGACAAGGGTTCATTGGTAGAGCATAAATTCTCGCTAGGGAACCTGTACACATAAAAATTGTTTACATTTAAGAATATAATTAAGAATCCACTCAGAAATACCTACCAACTTGGAATATTTCAGCTAGCAAACAATTGTTAGCTGTGATGGTTAATATTCATGAATAAAAGTTTCTTTTAGCTACGTATTGAGTATTATCGAAGACCTATGGTTAACATTCATGACTATAACTTAAAAATACACTAACAAATCCTCTCAGATTATTTTAGATAGTTGCTTAGTGTTAGCGGTAAAAAATATCATTACATTTGTTAATATAACTAAACAAAATCCTCTTATAATTTCTGTTATGCTACATTCATTCAGCTATAGAGCTGTAAAGATTGTAGACATTTAAGAGTATAATTTAATAATACTCTCAAACATATGTATAAATTAGATTTTGACTTGCTAAATACATATAAAAATAGAATTTGTTAGCAGTGGAGATTCATCAAAATAACTTGAAAATCATCTTAGAAAAAGTCGAGTTAGATTGTTTTGCATGCTGGCTAAGATGTTAACATTTATGTGTATTTAACCTTTCTACCTCCTTTCTATCAAGTTAAATTATTTTAGCTAACAAGTTATATATATTTTTTTATTTTTTTAGCTATTTTACTTAGTTGGCTAACATAGGCTCACAAATCCTGTCATGTTAGCCAATATTAGCTAGCTGGCTAACAAAATTTTAAGCTTATGAAGTCTGTATCAAAGCAAATTTTGTGCAAAAGTTATAGACAACTTTAACAGCTAGCCCCTTCTGGTGGGTGTGTTGACAAAATACCATCTAATGCACCATCTAGGTTTTCTATATCTATTGTTACCCCCTTGAGATAGCAATTCATAGCAATTAGCAAAAGTGCTGAGTGCTAAGTTTTAGTCGTGTTGAGTATATACGAGCATGAGTTACTACACGTTTTGCACTAAACAACAGAAGAAAAATGTTTCTAATAAAAAAATCTGGTGAGAAAGTATTCAAGTTTCACTAGCTTAACACTTTATTGCTTTAACAGCAGGAAGCCATCCAATAATCACAGCCAGTGCCTGACAGTAAGTCAGTAAATCTAAGAGATAGGGTCAAAACCAGCTATTAATTAAATCACCAAGTGCTAGGCACTAGAGCTAGTAACAAGACAGCAAGGAACATATTGAGTCAGAGATCATGGCCATATTAACAAATGTCTCAACTGTGGAACAACACTGTGGATTTCACTATAATAAGGTACCAGGGTGGTCATTATTTCATTTTAAAGCATTTATGCGGTGTTATTCTCCATTTACCAAGAACGGCACTTAGCCTTAAGCTGAGGTCGTTGATTTATGTAGTCTTATACACTAACCACTAATTTCCTACTGAATAGGCTAAAATAGTACAAAGTTATGGCGTTTTGTGGACTCTTTTTTTGTGTTTGTGACAATGTCCTAAAACGCTAATCCACTAAAGCTAATCCACTGTCCTCTAACCAAGTTCTCTTGACAACCTTTATTTGAATCGGAAAAACTAAGTAAAGAAGAAAGAATCAGAAAAAAAGGTGGAGAAAGAGAGGATCAGAAAGTGTGTTGAAGAGCTTGGTAGCAGTCAAATGGTATATGATCTCAGAGGAACTGGTCTGCTCTTTGAACTCAAACTGGTGTTGCATTCCTCCATAAATTCAGCTAATAGATCCCTTGATACCTGTGCTATGCACAAGCGCTACACATCTGATACTATAGCAAACCGAAGGACAAAAAAAAAAAACCTGTGCAGACAGACTGTGATGGGTCTATTTAAAAGCTAAAAACAATGGAGGCCCAGACGACTGGCTCCATGCACGACAGGATTCAAAGAACACCACTCAACATGCTGTCAAATATGTTTTCATTCAAAATAAAGAAGTGACACTGGAATTGACTCTTTACAACTCGAGAGAAGCTGTGTCGTATCAATGTTATACATGTATTCATTTTATACAAAGTGACTTACAAAGTGTGGCAGAATCCTATCCATGCCTATGGCTGAGTACTGAGGTCTTTTTCAAGGAACCAACAATTGCTCACTAGCAGTCCCAAGATTTAAACTGTCAGTTTAATTATCAGTAGCATTACCAGCTGAATGGTTCTGGTGCTTTGGAACACTGTATGTACAGTAAAAAAAGAAATACACACTATACCGCCAAATATCTAAAAACCACATATGCAAGTATACATCAGTAAACAACTGAAAATGGTATGAGGCTTCGGCATGCAGTTTGTACAATGATGAACTGGTGGTTTTATGCTTCACTTAGTACTAAGCTACATAAGCCTCATAGCTCTTAAGAAGAAGAAGAAGACATTTTCTTTGTCACATATACATTACAGCACAGTGAATTCTTTCCTTTGCATATCTCAGGTTGTTAGGAAGCTGGGGTCAGAGCTCAGGGTCAGCCATGATACAGCACCCCTGGAGTAAAGAGAGTAAAGAGCCTTGCTCGAGGGCCCAACAGTGGCAGCTTGGCAGTGCTGGGGTTGAGCCCTTGACCTTCTGATCAGTAAACCACAGCCTTAAACATTGCACCACCACAAATATGGACAATCCCCCAAAATGGCTCTTGTGCAAATCTAAAGAGGCAAGCAAAAATGCATTGACTTGATTGAGTATAGTTTGGGTTGAAGGGAACATTGTGAACCTTTCTCTTTTTTTCCACTAAACTATTCCTTTAATTGTCTCCAGAAGCAGCTGTCTTTTGGTCCCCTGCTCTGGATCTGGATTTCCCATCAACCACCTGGGTCAAACCCCCCCCCCTCCCTCTGTTAACCAATTAAAACTTTTTTAAGTGCTGCAAATGGAGAAGGAGTATGATATAGGCTTCTCTCTGTCTGACCTCCACTTAAAATGTTGAGAGGTTTTATAGTTCTTTCTGGACCGGGATGCCGTCAAGAGCAATTAAGACACAACATGACAGGATACAGTGGGCATACGGAACTTCAGTTAACTTTGAGACTGAGAAGTAGAGAGAAGGAGGGAGAATGGAGGGAGTTGAAGAAAGAAGAGAACAAATGTATGGGATAAGTATTTGGGGAGGTAAGATGGCTCTGACAGGAAATCCCAGTTTCCTGTAACAGGATCGAACCCAGGCACGGACAAGTTGTTAGCCAAATTACTCACAAAGGCTTAATTAATGTCACATTAACTGGACACCACAGCACTGTCTGGTCTTCACAGAATGCCTTTAGTTGAGCTTGTTCTAATCTTTATACCTAACAGTTCAAAAACACTACAGATTTTAGGATTAAAAAAATAGCATTTTTCATTAATTTATTATTACATTTTAACACCTAAGCCAAAAGATTACTGCAATGGTAAATATTAACTCTAAGAGTTTTCTTACAGTTTCTGGTTTATTTCTCTCTTTGCTCTTTTCTATCAAAAGTGAAATGAAGGGAAAGGAAAACTGTGTTTTTATCCCCTCCACAAGGTTTCCACATGTTCAATAGTTAAACGTTGGAGATCGTTAGGATGTCTGGATCCTTGTTCCAGTCTGCTGGTCTGTTGTTTCAGAGTTTGGCTCACTCGTTCTTTTGTAACACATGTGGCTCTAACTGCAAAAGCTTCAGATATTCCTGAATGTATCCATGTTAGTCAAGGCCCGGCCTTCCTCCTTGGCACTGATCTCCACAGCAGAACACCTGGGGTGAAGTAAACCTCTCTCTGCTCTGCTGATTGAAACACTTCTTGAGGTTTCGACAGACGATGGTGACGAGACAAGTGTTTCTCATATTTTAATAAAAATGTCTACAAATTGATGTATATCAAAAACAGGATTTGGGGCAAGAAGAACATCCTAGAACAGAGGCTGACTTATTTTTACTTGACATTGTCCAGATCCACCTGGACCACAATTAGATGAAAATGTGTTAAATCTCTATCCAGACCCCCTTGAAACAATGAGCCAACTACTACTCAGGCCTTCACAGCTCAGAATGATGTTAAAATCTACCTAAGGCAAAATGACTTATCCAGACCCACAACAACCAGCCTGAATAGAGCTAAAACCCTAGCTAGACCTATCTGGACATACCTATTAATAGCTAATATGCAATCCAAATCTATCTGTACTAACCTCAGAGTAGAGGTCTTCTCGGGTCTAAAGAAATGTACCCGACCCGAAGTGACCCGAATCGCTTTTTACCCAAACCCGACGTGCATAATTTTTTTTTTTTTTTTTTTTAAGAAAGACCCGACCAGAGACAAACACGAAAAAATTAGACCCGAGTCCGACCCGACCCGTTGGCAATTTTTTTAACCCGACTGGACCCGAATGTTGCATAACTCTACACTAAACCGCTACATAGTGGATTGAAAATTGATTGACAGGCCTGTTTCAACCGCCAGCCACACGTCGCCAGCCACATGTCGCAAGTGGTCTTGGCAAAAAGAGGAGAGGTTGGAAAAGGACTCGAGTCGATGCACACACACAAGATAAAGTAGTTCGGGTCTTCTCGGGTCCTTTCGGTAAAAACTCATTCATTTTAAATTACCCGAGACCCGATGCCGCTATTATTATACCCGACTCGTGTCCGAGGCACACGTGAAACTTTTAAACCCGAACCCGCTCGGGTCTCGGGTCAGACCTCGGGTTTTCGGATCTAAGTGGACCCGTGAAGACCTCTACCTCAGAGGGTCTATATTTTTTAGCCCACTATGACCAAATTCAAGAAGATCTAAAATGACCTGTTGAAAACAATAGCTATGACCTATACTACCCATATAAACAAAATCTATATCTATGCCAACTCTAGACACCAAAGCCTTTCTAGATTCACTTGATCGATACCATATACCATACTTGTCACCATGACGAATCTTAAATGTTCCTGAGACAGATCTGTTTTAACCTGAGGATTGGTTTAATCTACAACTCACTTGGGCTACATTTTCAGTCTAAATAAATCCTGCAAACCTTCCAATGTCACCTATTTTACTCCACCTGGAGCCTGTCTGCACCCACTTGAAACAACCATAGAACGGCTGACACCGTTCTACGCCAACTTGTTCAGAGCCAGACCTTCAGACCTGAGAAAATCCTACAAAAACCAAAAACATGTTCCAGTCTGCTGGTCTGTTGTTATAGAGTTTGGCTCATGCTTTTCTTAAACATGTGGCTTTAGCTGAAAAAGGTTCCAGATATATCTGATTGGACTTGTGTTAGCCAAGGACGTCCAACCACCCTGGCACGGGTCTGCGTTATACCTCCATTCTGAGAACACCTAGGGAAAAGTTAATGCTTCTCCGCCCTGCTGATGGAAAATCTTCTGGTTATTTCAGTGATTTAGCACGAGATGAATGTTTCTCATCTATTAACACAAATGGACATGACATGACACATCCCAAATTCAGGGTTCAGGGTGAGAAGAATGGTCCAAGAGTCCTGAATGAGGGTGTAATTCTTAAGTATTGTAGCAGAGTTTTGCAAATGACTGAATTGTTTTTTACACATTTCCTGTGTGAGATGGGAAAGAAGCAGAGGTTTTATAGAAAGAGGAAGCCAGAGATGTAATACAAACTCAAGCAACCTCACAGGGACTCATCGAAACGTCTCAAGCGACTTCATGAAACCAGAAAGAAAGAAAAGACAGAGAGA
>NC_083477.1:17449261-17461761 GCF_030014155.1 Tachysurus vachellii
CATGGACACAAAACATCAAAAAGAACCAATTAGTGTATATTAAAGGAAAACGACGTTGACAGGGTGTGTGTGTGTGTGTGTGTTTGTGTGTGTGTGTGTGTGTGTGTGTTTGTGTGTGTCTGTCTGTCTCCAAGGAAGGATTTTTGTGGAATGCTCAATGTAACTCATTACCTAAAACAGCTCCATACACAAAGACCATTTATAAATATTTCTCTCTCTCTCTCTCTCTCTCTCTCTCTCTCTATTTTGGACTCTCTACACACTCTCTCACTTTATTTTTTTTCTCTCTTTGGTGTTTGCCATAGATTTAGGAGGTTATTACCCTAGGACTCTAAGCACAGATGCTTTATCCTCCACACACACATACGTGCACGCTCACACACACACACACACACACACACACACACACACACACACACACACACACACACACACAAACTCTGCATGGAGCGAATTGGAAATTTCTCAGGGTGGAAACGAGCTCCACAGGGGGGGTATGGAGACCTGCCAGGATCTTTAAAAAAGGAGACACTAAGGGTATACACACACACACACACACACACACACACACACACACACACACACACACACACACACACAAATCCCTATAAGACCCAGATGAGGCAGAGAGTGTGTGTGTATTACTTTAACAATGTAGTAAATACTTGTGTTAGAAACTTGTGTTAAAGGACTGTCACTAAGATGGAAGTTATGGGGATAAAAAAAAAAAAAAATATGGAGCCTTTTTTTCAATGCGGACCCTCGGACTAAAATAAAAAAAAAAAAAAAAAAAGAATCAGACGTACCCTCAAAAAGCCTCTTTGCTCATTTAATTATTTACATAGACATTAAAACATGAAATGCTCCACAGTAAAGCGTTCACCTTATTGTCAGGACAACACCAGTTTAAACCTCATGGTGCTCTCTGGGTAAAAGGGATGACATACACTCCTCTCTCTGTCTCCTGTCACTAGCCAATCATGAGCATCTGTTCGCTCGTGTATGCGAAAGAGGGTAGAAAGCACTATCTTCCGAGTCGGTTGGTTTCAGGGTCTTGTCGTGAACACGTCTTTTTTTCCCACCAGTTTTGTTGCAGTCGTGAGATGAGAATCGGAGAATAAACTTGAATGGGGTCACGTGGCCTCATTATCCCACAGCAAAGTTTTGCCAGTATGATATGGTCATACTTTATATTCATCTAGTTATGAACGTTTGATGTTGTGGACATTGCTTTAAACGTTTAGGAACAAACACGATTGTGGCCTTTGTCTACAAGAAAATTCTACATTTCTAGATTTTATTGTGTAGAAAAAGTGGCACAATGGTTCAGAAGGTAAAGTTGGCACCTTAGCGCTCCCTGGTCCTCTGTTTGATCCAGAGCCTAGTACACTTGGGTTCCTTCTGTGTTAGAAAAGGATCATCAATCCCAACTTTGGTCTCTTCCAGCCACTTCTTTTTGTTTATTCTACTAGCATTCCCAGTAGTATAGTCAGGATTCAGCAATGTTTCTCAAAGCCCCAGTAATTAATATCGACTAACATTTAGGAGGCAACTTTTATAAGAAATGTCTCTATAATACAGTATGGTACAAATAGCTTGGCTTTCTACGCTACAGCGATATACCGTATTCATTTTTGAGATTATTTTTGGTAGAGTAATTAAATTACTACACTACATAAAGTGTGTATGTGTGTGTGTGCGTGATTAAAAGTCTAAACAGGGCTGAAATTGTGTGTGTGAACCACCTCCCTCTATTACGCCCCCCGCTGAGTGCCTCAATGAGAAAAGCCCAAAACAGTGACAATAAGACACAATAAATGTGTGTGAGAGAGAGACGGACTGTGAGAATGAGAGAGCGCGACTAACCGAGAGAGTGTGTGTGTGTATGTGAATAAGACCTCAGCAGTTGGTACATAATCGCTAATTTTTGTGCACAGCGGCTCCCAGAACTCCCTGACGGTTAAAACGTCTAGGATGGAGATTAAACAGAACACAACAGTTCACATTCGCACACATACACACTGAAACAGCTCAAACCAAACCCCAGCAGAGCGAAATTACAAACTTCTCGTTACACACCATAAACATCTAAACGCTACCTCACAACCCTGTGTCTTTAACGTGCACATATACACACACACACTTTTTTTTTTTTTTTTTTTTTTTCAAACAATTCCTGTTTGCCGTGATCTTTCCAGCCAACATTCCAACCACAAAACACAAGTAAAGCCAGTTTTAGAGTTTGCTAAAATGCCACTGCTCTTAGCAAACACTAAAAGTTTTCCCAGTGCTCGCAGAAAGCTCAAGAAACCAGATAGCATTTCAGAAAGGCACTGAAATGAGAGCCGGAGCAAAATCGGAGGAAGGAAACCTAAACACATGCCGTGAGTTTCTATCAAATCTTCATGGAGCACAAAGAAATGGATTTGGGTTAAAACATTGCTTCAAATCATAAAACTCCACTTGGTAATCTCTGATCCATAGAATCACCCAACCCTCGCTCTTTTTTCTTTCTTTCTGTCTCTCTCCATCTGTGTGTGTCGTTTAGAGAGGAGCAGGAAGCGTCTGGCGGGCTGTGGGCCGAGTAGAATGGAGCAGAAACGCTAATGCGTTTAACATGAGGTGGCATAAAGCATATTTCTGCCAAAGAGCACAGCTATAACAGACCTGTTCCCCTTACTGAGGCCATTCATGAACGAGAGAAAGCAAGAAAGAGAGATGGGGAAAGAAATTGTAAGAGACAGACAGAGGAAGTGACTGGAAGCGTATATGAATAATAGGATAAGAAATAGTGAAAACACAACACTGCAATTTAGGATGCTTTCACGTCTGCTTGTTTCCTGAAGCGTTCTGGGACTCGCTGATCCCGATGTAAAAAGCGTATGTGAAAGTCAAGACAAACCCGAAAGAGATAAGTTTATGAATAGTGAAACTATAAGATATCTTGAAAAAGTCTTTACGAGATTAAAAACGTATCTGAAACCACCGATAAAACAAGGAAAGAAAGAAAAATAGCACAACAGATAGCAAAAACACATTTCGATTTAGGATGCTTTCATGAATACCTTGTTTCCTTGAGCATTTGGGATTGCGTTCTGCTCCAGCCTTATCCAAATTTATGATGTGGTCCAAAACTTATGTCAAATGCAAATGGAGGAAAAAAAATCTGTTATTCGATGACCTTCGTTAGACGCATTAAAACGATCCAGGGAATCAATCATCCTGTGTGTGTGTGTGTGTGTGTGTGTGAGACCGTAAGAGTGTGATAGCATAAGAAAAAAAGTGTGTTTATCTGATGATGTGTGTCTTTATAAAGTGTGTGTATCATCAGAAGGCTTCCTTCATTATGGCAAGATTTCATGCTTGTCTATTGGCAGAGAAAACAATACCTTCACGTTCGACAACTTCTGGCACAACTAACACTGGCAAGATTAAAAGGATTACTGCTTACACGTATAATACGATTAACACTGGTAAAGCTGCTGCTACTGAAACAGAAACCACAACTCCTAACACTGGAACAACCATCTCTGGTATAGCAGTGATGTGACTGATATTAGCCTGCGTTTGGAAGAACTAACTAAGAATGGAAAACAATAAAATACCATGTTGAGCATAAGAGTTGAAGTCATGCAAAGTTCCAACATTGAAAGAATAAAAGGACTAACACACTCACTCACTCACTCACTCACTCACTCATCTTCTACCGCTTATCCGAACTACCTTGGGTCACGGGGAGCCTGTGGCGTCATTGGGCATCAAGGCAGGATACACCCTGGACAGAGTGCCAACCCATCGCAGGGCTAACACACACACACTCTCATTCACTCACGCAATCACACACTACGGACAATTTTCAACCTACCATGCATGTCTTTGGACCGGGGGAGGAAACCGGAGTACCCGGAGGAAACCCCCGAGGCACGGGGAGAACATGCAAACGCCACACACACAAGGTGGAGGCGGGAATCGAACCCCCAACCCTGGCGAACGTGCTAACCACTAAGCCACCGTGCCCCCCAAGGACTAACAATTAAAAAAAAATATACTTAAAGGTCTAAAACTATCTGGTAGAACAAGAATCTGGAAGAACAGGAATACTGGAAGCGTTTTCAAGGTTCAACAATTAAATGTTTAACACGACTTTTTTGAACACTGAAAGATCTAACACTTGCAACTCCATCAAAGCATCAAACCATCAAAGAAGGCCGACATCGGAAGGCACAGTACTGGAAGATTGGACATTAGATGTTAGACAAGTTTTCATGATAATAGCCTAGAACTGAGGAAGTCTTTAATGCCCAACAGTAAAATGTCTAACACTTGAAATTTTAACACTGAAAGATCCAACATTTGAAGGAAGACTAATATCGGAAGATGCAGTACTGTAAGATTTAGACCGTTATGGATTTACACATATAGACTAGAAAGCATGTGAGCATGGAGCTGTTTTAGGTAATGAGTTACATTGACATATAACATTTCAATAGTCAAAACTTAAATGTCTTACAATGAAAGGACTACCGCATTTAAAGGTACAACACTTGCTGATCTAACCCTTTGAAGGTCAAACACTGAAAGAACTACCTTATCTGAAGGTACAACACTTGACGTTCTAACACTTTAAGATAGGTCTACCATGTCTGAAGGTACAACACTTGACGTTCTAACACTTTAAGATAGGTCTACCATATTTGAAGGTACAATACTTGAAATTCTAACACTTGAATATATGACAGCCTGTGAAGGTCTGACACATAACCAAGACTTGGGAAGTCTAACACTTCAATGGGAAACACTTGAAGGTGGAATACTGCAAGGACTAATACAAAAAGAACTAACAGAGTTGAAGGATGTTGGAAGAGCTTAGACAAATATCTAACGGCATTCACTATATTCCAGGGGTTTCATTACCATGACGTAAAGTGGGCGTGTTTCTGGAGGTCTTGGAAAAACGCCCTCTTTCAAAAAAAAAAAAGAGCATACCTACGATGGATAATGAAGGACAAAACAGTCATACAGGTAGATTTTATATCTATTATGCTTTATTATCTTACAGTTAAGGTTAGGATTAGGGTTAGGGTTAGGGTTAGATTATCAAATAGGCCACGTCTGCCCAATCACGCAATATCTGTTACACTGTTCTGAAATCCCTGGAAATAAGTGCATCCCAATATCTAACATTTGAAGAATACAAATTGAAAGAACATTAGTAAAGATCTAACACTGCTCCAAAAGACATTGCAGAAGGCCCAAAACTGGGGGACTAACACATGAAGATTCACTTCCAACATTTAAAGCTATTGAACTGGTAAAACTCATTCTTAAATGTACAATATGAAGTGACAAATATGTTGCTTGAGCAGAAAGTATAACGTTCCTCTTTTAATTCCAGACAACAATCGGTCATGCATTTGTGACACTGTCTTTAGCAATCTTTTTTTTTTCCATAATATGAAGCAACTGGCTGTTAATGTATGAGTATAGACTGTTCTATTGTTTGTGGTAACTGCTGGCTGTGATCTCCAGAGGTCTCTAGCCTTCATGGTGCTCTATAGATGGATTACTGGGCTAGATCTTAAGACAACGATTAGCAAAATCAGTGCTTAGATTTCATTAAGCTTGCCACTTCATGATCGCTGGTTTGTTTCACTTTAATTGTCTCCAAAAACTAAAACCAACTGCTTCAAAAAGCTCTTTATTGTGATGCAATTTGAGTCACGTTCACTTCAGATGCTCCGTCTCTGTCTCTCCCAGGCCGGGTATAGTGTTCTCTCTTAGACTGGGTGTAATGTTCTCTTGTTTCCTCTCCCACCCTCCCTCTCCCTCTCTCTTAGGCTGGGTGTATTCTTAAATGTACGCTTCAGTAGAACTCAATAGTAGAGGAGCATTTGGTCTGAATGGTGAGAGCACTACTGAATGTGAATGATCGCTGCTCATAAACCCATCACAAAGAGGTCAGAAACAGCACCAAGAAACACTCACACATATACTTAGGTTATAAGATATGTTGAGAATCGCAGTGCTTGTCAGTTTGAGGTGGCATCCAATGAAATCCTGTCAAGTATAAAAATCACCACTTTTCTTGCGTGATATAATTTATGATATCTATAACCGTTTGCCAAGGTTTGAAAAATGGCAGTACGAACACTAGATCTAGATAGATTAACTGTTCTTTGAAAGAAAATGAAATACAAGGATGATAAGCATTGTTACTAAATAGCTTCGTCATTTGTTTTTGCAAAAATCAAGGGTGTGTATAATCTTAGCTATTTTATCCATGTAAGATAGATTTGACCACAATTCCGCAGGAACTGATTGGCAGTTAAGGGGGGAAAACCTCGTCTGCCATGCACAGTAGTAACATAGCAATGTCTGCTTTTCCCAATTTTACATAGGACTTGTATTTACACAGTGGCAGAATATTCATTACAGCTGATGTGTTAAGAAGGTCAGTCTTCAGTATTTTGCTAGAACAAAGTAAAAGTTTGCAAAAAAAACTGTCAATGCTTTAGGTACATCGCAGACACACTGGGTTCTTTCTTTTACACCACTTTCTCTTGCTACCTCACTTTCTGTCTCATGCTTTGGGGTCAGTCTTAAGGTTAAAAGGTGATGATTTATCCTGCTGAGAGGTGACGGACTGGAAGTTACCAGAGTCCCTGAGGTTGTGACCTTGCCAAGTCATTAGTTAGCAAAGCTGTAATGCAGCTCTGACATCTTGTTTTTGTGTCTTTCTCACTCTCCTCCTCCTCCTTAGAGACTAGCATAGAGCGAGGGATAAGTGCACGATGAATGACTCCGTTGTTCAACGCTATTGTTGTATGGAGAGAAAGCTGAGTGTCTTCTGTTCTTATTGTTTCTTTTTTTTGCCAACTATAAGTCTTAAACCGCTAGTGATGCTAGTCAAGGAAGCAGGCTGAAATGAACAATTCAATGAATGTCTGAGGTAAGATGTTTCGTGGCTATAGATGGTATTCATAGTCTGTAAAGGCCATATTGTTTATGGGATGTCAATGACAAATTGAGTTAAAAGCCAGTATGGCAGCATTGCCACCTAATAGCTCCAAGGTACCAGGTTCCTTCCTGAGCTCGGGTTACTCTCTATGTCTGTATTTGTTTCCTTCTGGTTCTCAGGTTTCTTCAAACCTCCAGAAATTTAGTGACTCTAAATTGCCATAAGATATGATGTGCCTGGTGTCCTGCAATAGATAGAGGTCCCATGTAGGAGACCCCATGTTATTTATTTTAGCAATAACATATCTGGTTAAAGCTAGCTACCTTAGTATGGTCTAAGTGGTAGCATAACTTGATAGCTAATGTGCATACTGTAAATGCTTCACTTATGAGTCCCTTATGATTAAGGAAATGTCTGGAATGTTCCTGTAAATAGGAAATAGTACTAAGGGAAACCACTACGTGATGTCAGCTATGTGGGGGAAATGTCTGATGATTATTTTTCAGAGACTTATTTTCTGAAAGGCTTTTGGAGGAAAAATCTGTCTGGTGTTGAAGGTAGTATATGAACAGCTGTCTTTCAAAGGTCCTTCTTTTGGATGGTCAAACTTCTTGTAGATAGCAATCATGTCATTTTTTTTGGAAAACACAATGGGCAAAACCATCAATGATAAAATGCTACCTGCATATGTTTTTTCTTGGACATTTTATGTCCCAGATAAACTTTATTGCAATTCGTTTCTAAAATACTAGACTCTGAATCAATATATCAGACAGAGAAAGTGGCTGTAATGTACACAGATCAAATCTCACCAGTCACATCAACACAAACACAATGTAAAAACACACACCCGCTCCGATACAACATTTACGCGGTCATGTAAACAGCGCTGGAGTGTGGAAGTGCTGTTTGGGCTGAAGTGGTCAGAGGGAAGCGTTCGTTTACAGGAGACACAAAAACATGTTGACTTTACGATGCTCACAGATTGGCCAACACAAAGAGTTGAGAAAGAAACATGATAAACAACTTGTGTCAAGACAGAAAGAAAGACAAGGAGACAGAGACCAAATAAGACACAGGAAGACACTTAGTATCCATAATTACACTAGATACACATGTGTCTACGTCGGCACCATCTAAAAATTTCGTTTACTGCAGAGAGAGTGTTCTGAGAGAATGTAAATAAAGAAAGAATGGGGGAGACACATGAGGATAAAAGGAGGTGGAAAGAAAGATAGAGCAACAAAAAAGTTGAGGAACTCGGGTTTTTTAGTCTGTGTGTTATCACTCAACATAGGTTGAGTGTTTCAGAGTTCATACTAAACACACACACACACACACACACACACACACACAGGACTCACAGTATCACACACTTGATCCACTGCGAGACAGAACCAATCATCACCTAAGCCACCACTATACGCCTGCCTGTCTCGCCTCTCTCTCTCTCTTTCTCTTCCACTCTCTCACAGTCATGCATATTCCTACATACTTCATCCGGTACATACTTCATACAGTATTACTTCAATATACATTCATATTTTCAGTCACATTTCTGAATAGATTTCACATAAATAAAACTTTACTTTACTACAATAAAAACTTTGCCTTTTTAATATAGCAGAGCTTTGGTTAGCGCGAGATGCTAAATGTAAAACAATGTAATTTTGGTCTTGTAAAATTTGATTTTTTTAGAGTTTATCAATACATCTGAGGTAAAAGTTGATGTTCCTAAAGGGCATGTCTTGTTTTTATGGTGATTGCATGTTTATTTTGTCTGATACACACTAAATAGCTGTATTATTAGCTATATAGTATTAGCTTATACTACTTACTTGCCTAGCAACAATGACCTCATAGCATTAAGCACTTAAATAGTAAGTGTGTTGTGTTTGGCTTATCAAAAATGTAAATTCACATGAAAACATTACATACACATAATCGCTACACTACTAGAGATACAAACACACAATCACACACACATTGAGAGGAGATGTCTGAACACATTAAACAGTTACAAACATATAACCACAAACAAACACACAATGTGTAATGGCATGTGACACACACTTCAACCTAACACATGCTTTATCTGTTTATCGCACACAAACACACACCCACACACAAAGTCTTGCCCAGATGAGAAGCATCTAAACACACAAACACAGTCGCACACAAGCCTAGATGAATTAGTTACATACATCCATACTTAAATTCTTTAATCTGTCTTTCTTTATTTCTCTCGTTTTAACTCTCTCATCTCTCGTTCACGGAGTGTTTGTCTGATTACACGCCTTCTCTGCATGGTCAATATGATTGCTAGTGCTGCTTCTGTCTCACACTCCATTTCTCTGATTTATTGAGCACACACACACACACATACACACACACTTACTGCTGTTCTATGCTACGCCTACATCTAACCCTAACCTTAACTTCAGCAACCAAAAGGTTTGTGTTTTAAATTTTGTTTTTAATTTGTTGTTGCTGGTGTTAAAAAAGAAATTCTGAGGACCAGCCAAATGTCCCCACAAACCAGAAACGGTCAGATATTCCTGTCTCTTTTGTCCTGCCATGAAATAAGGTCTTTTCTATATGCATCATCCTTAAATCACACAAACTGTGTTCAGTTATGTAACACTGACATACTTATGTGGTCTAGGACACAATATGACTTACTGTAATCTATAAAAACGAACAAAACTTTAACAAACAGAACTTTCCCGAGACTGACATTTTGGACATTTTTAAAAATAAAAATTAGATTATATTGTCTCATGAATGAGAGTGTGTGTGTGCCCTGCGATGGGTTGGCACTCCGTCCAGGGTGTATCCTGCCTTGATGCCCAGTGACGCCTGAGATAGGCACAGGCTCCCCGTGACCCGAGAATAGTTTGGATAACTCGGGTCATCTCAGGCGTCATCGGGCATCAAGGCAGGATACACCCTGGACGGAGTGCCAACCCATCGCAGGGCACACACACACTCATTCACTCACACACTACGGACAATTTTCCAGAGATGCCAATCAACCTACCATGCATGTCTTTGGACCGGGGGAGGAAACCGGAGTACCCGGAGGAAACCCCCGAGGCACGGGGAGAACATGCAAACTCCACACACACAAGGCGGAGGCGGGAATCGAACCACCAACCCTGGAGGTGTGAGGCGAACGTGCTAACCACTAAGCCACCGTGCCCCCCTGTCTAATTTCTATATTTCTATATTCAACCACAGCCAAACGATTCAAAAGCAAAGCATCTCCACACCATCATGTTACCACCATGTTTCACGTTTGGTATAATGAATGATATATTAGCTCTAATCCAGATCTAAAGAGACTCATATCATCCAAAATGGTCCACAGAGGATTTTCATGCCATTTAAGGAGATTTAAGACTATTTAAAATGTTTAAATAAACACTTGTAGGTGAGATACTACTTTGGTTATTTACATGAGTCACACACGTGAACACGTAATGTGAACAGATCATTTAGATCGATTTTAGTTTTGCTCGAGAATTTCTCTGTGAGAAACACTGTGAGAAAATTCTGATTACTAAGAATCAGCTTTTCATCATTGCATGTCTTGAGGGGGAAAATCCGACGAAATGAGACAGCTGTGTTTAAAAAAGTGAATTAAACATGTAGAATAATGTATGGATTTTTTACACACACACACACACACACACACACACACACACGAGATAGATTGATGACACAGAAGTAGCACTGACGCCTCAGTAATTAATTTATTAACAGCTGTTAAAGTCATTATCGCTCTCTCTTTCTCTCACGGTTTTTGGCCATAACTTTATGAATTTTCTTCTCACTTTCATTTTTGCACTCGCATTCCCATCTACACACACACACACATGCACACACACACCATGGCATATGAATTTTCAGGCAGATTTCCTCATTCTGCCGATCCATGCACACACTACATTCAAGAGTGTGACATGCAGACAGGTGGACAGAGAGAGAGAGAGAGAGAGAGAGAGAAAGAGAGAGAGAGAGATACAGACAGGCAGGCAGGTATATACGTAGATACAGTTCTGGAGTGGAGACCAAAAAAACAATAGAAGGTAAATGGGAAAAAGAGAGAAAGAGAAGAAGCCAGCTGTTGTTGCTTTTGGCCTGACGACTGGCAATTGACAAGAACGTTTCGGTTTTCCATAAAGTGCGCTCTCTCTTTCTCTCTCTCGCTCTCTCTCTCTCTTTCTCTCTCTCTTTCTCTCTCTAGCTGTCTTTCTTTGTCTCTCTCTGTTAGTCTGCATTTTTTTGATTCCTCACGTTTTCTGCTGTCTGTCTCTCATTTTCTGTCTGTGTCTTGCTCTCTCACTGTCTGTGTGTCTGTCTGTCTTGATTTCCCTCCTATGGTCGGTCTCTCTCTCTTTAGCGAGAGAGAGTCTCACTGTCTTTGTCTGTGATTGTCTGACACTCTCTTCATCTGCCTCTCTTTGCCACTTTGTCTGTGTTTCCGTCTCGATCTGTGTGTCTCTTCGTCTTTCTCGATGTGTCACTGATGCTCTTTATATCTGTCTGTATCTCTTTGCCACTCTTTGAGAATAGAGTCTTTTTTTCTAACTCTCTATCTCTTCTGTGTGTCTCTTTGTGTCTGTAGGTCTCAGACAAAGATGCCTCTCTCTCTCTCTCTCTCTCTCTCTCTCTCTCTCTCTCTCACACACACACACACACACACCTCTCCAAACATGTGGGCAAAAACTGTAATCATGATTTGAGAACTTTAGGACCTTGTGGAACAACTGACCCCCCACCCATCTCGCACACACACTCTCGCACACACACACACACACACACACACACACACACACACACACACACACACACACAGTCAACAAGGATGTGTGATTGGCCTTTGGCAAAACAATGGTGATCTCTCACACACATCCTCACACACACTCTTACACACACTCTCTCTCCTACACACACACACACACACACACTCGCACACAAACTCTCTCTCACACACACATACACAAACTCACTCACAGACACAAACACACACACACTCTCATACGCACAAACTCTCTCACACACACACACAGACAAACTCTCACACACACAAACTCACTCACAGACACAAACACACACACACTCTCATACACACAAACTCTCACACACACAGACAAACTCTCACACACAGACAAACTCTCACTCACACACACTCACACACACTCACTCCCGCACACACACACACACACACACACACTCTCACACACACAAGCACACACTCTCACACACTCACACACATACACTCACATACTCACAGTAGCATAAACACACACTGGGAGACAGGATGAAACCTCACCGTTAATCAGGAGAAGCCGATCCCTAAATTACAGGCTGCTGAACGATATGCTTGCATTTCCCCCAATACACACACGCGTACACATTCTACACACACGCTCACATTGTTATTTTTATTTTTCCCGCGAGACAAAAACAAATGACTCAATTAAACCGCCGTTCCTGCTAATTAGAGATCTGAGGACGTCCATGTTTGGACAGTTTT
>NC_083477.1:17464261-17469261 GCF_030014155.1 Tachysurus vachellii
AATAAAGACAGAAAGAGAAACAGGGAAAATGAGAGAGAAAGGAGAAAATTTGGGTAACAAAAAAGTTGGTTAAAGTGAGAAAGAAAAAAAGGAGGGAAAGATGGAAAGAATGAGAAAAACAGAATGACGGAGATAAAGAAGTAAAGAGATTTAGGAGCAAGGCAGTGACCAGGGGATAACGGATAAAGACGGGACGGGAATATAGAATGATAAAAATAAAAAAAAGATACGATATAGTGAGAAAATAATTAAAAGAGAGAGAAAGAGAGAGAAGGAAGAAGGGATAGCTGATGGAGCATCTGTGGGACATCCTGGACAAATAAGTTTGAAACAAGTTCAATTCAAGTTTAAGTTTATTTATTTATATGAGTTATGGATGATCGGTGAGAGCGAGCGCTCTCTCTCTCTCTCTCTCTCTCTCTTTCTTTCTCTCTCTCTCTGTTGCTCTCTCTCTCTTTCTCTCTCTCTCTGTCGCTCTCTCTCTCTCTTTATCTCTCTCTCTGTCGCTCTCTCTCTCTCTTTGTCTCTCTCTCTCTGTCGCTCTCTCTCTCTTTGTCTCTCTCTCTCGCTCTCTGTCACTCTCTCTCTTTCTCTCTCTCTCTGTCGCTCTCTCTCTCTCTTTCTCTCTCTCTCTGTCGCTCTCTCTCTCTTTATCTCTCTCTCTCTGTCGCTCTCTCTCTCTCTCTTTGTCTCTCTCTCTCTCTGTCGCTCTCTCTCTCTTTGTCTCTCTCTCTCGCTCTCTGTCACTCGCTCTCTCTCTCTTTGTCGCTCTCTCTCTTTCTCTCTCTCTCCTTGTCGCGCTCTCTCTCTTTGTCTCTCTCTCTGTCGCTCTCTTTCTCTTTGTCTCTCTCTCTCTCTGTCGCTCTCTCTGTCGCTCTCTCTCTCGTCTCTCTCTCTTGCTCTCTCTCTGTCTCTCTTTGTCTCTCTCTCTCTCTGTCACACACACACATCTCTCTCTCACACACACATCTCTCTCTCTCTCTCTCTCTCTCTCTCTCTCTCTCTCTCTCTCTCTCTCAGTTCAGTTCTCTCTCTCTCTCTCTCCCACTCACAAACACACAACTCTCTCACACACACCTCTCTCTCTCTCTCTCTCTCTCATTCTCTCACACACACATCTCTCTCTCTCTCTCTCTCTCTCTCTCTCTCTCTCTCTCTCTCTCTCTCTCAGTTCAGTTCTCTCTCTCTCTCTCTCTCTCTCTCTCCCTCTCACAAACACACAACTCTCTCACACACACCTCTCTCTCTCTCTCTCATTCTCTAACACACACATCTCTCTCTCACTCACATTTCTCTCTCTCTCTCTCTCTCTCTCTCTCTCACACACACACACACACACACACACACACACACACATCCCTCTCTCTCACACACACACATCTCTCTCTCTCTCTCTCTCTCTCTCTCTCTCTCTCACACACACACACCTCTCTCTCTCACACACACATCTCTCTCTCTCTCTCTCTCTCTCTCACACACACACACACACACACACACATCTCTCTCACACACACACATCTCTCTCTCTCTCTCTCTCTCTCTCTCTCTCTCTCACACACACACACACACACACACACACACACACAAACCTCTCTCTCTGTCTCTGAGTTGATTAGGATTACTAGACATAACCCAGACTCTCCAGACAAGATACAACTGTAGAAAATCTCTCTCTCTCACACACACACACACACACACACACACACACACACACACACACACACACACACAGATAGAGATAGAGCAGTTAGATCCAGGTTATTCTGACCTGCTCATACTACATCAAGATATGTTTCTGCTACGTCAATCATTTTTTTTTCTAGCCAATCACATCACAAAGAGGCGGAGTCTAAACAAGAATAGCTGGGTGAGGTTAGTGCTTGTGTAAGGACCATAAAAGTCTTTCCTCACAAATGTACTTTGTGTGTGTTGTGTGTTTTAGCTATCTCCTTCCAGATGGGACCACTACTGATCACCGCCACCCACGATTACGCTCTTTCTCAATCTGTGTGTGTGTGTGTGTGTGTCTGTTTCATTACAGACACAAAGACGCTGACCCACTCAACTTCAACCTGGCGTGGTTTCCATTACATACATACACACTCACTCAAGTTCAGACATACAGCAGAACCCAAACCACACACACACACACACACACACACACTGACATCATATATTTAACATGTTAATTTTTCAGGAACCCAAAAATGTCCTGGACCATTAGTGAGCATGTTCCTCACTGGCTACTCTCTCTCTCTGTGTGTGTGTGTGTGTGTGTGTGTGTGTGTGTGTGTGTGTGTGTGTGTGTGCTAAAACACATTGCTTCACTATGAAGTAATGAAGGCCAGGAATTATATCTCTGTCTCTCTCTATGTCTGTACTTCTCTTTCTGTGTTTTTATTCTACTACTGTTCTCTTCTTTTTTTTTTTTTTTTTTTTTTTTTTTTTACAAATCTCGTTTATCCTTTTCTTTTCTTTTCTTTTCTTTTCCATCTCCCACTTCTGTCTCTCTGTTCTGTTTTTCTTCTCAGTCCTTGCCATTGTTCCTTGCCTTCTTTTCCATCATACAATTGTTATACCTCTTTTAGTCCATGTTTTTGCATCTCTGAATTTCTCTCTCTCTCTCTCTCTCTCTCTCTCTCTCTCTCTCTCTCTCTCTGTGTGTGTTTGTGTGATGGATCGATCCGGTTGGATTTCAGTTTGCAATTCTGGGTTGTGCCATCTACAAAAATCTAAAGAGTCTCTCTTAAGTAAGTAAATAAGGGAGGGAGTTAGGAAGGAGAAAGAGAAAGAGAAAGAGAAAGAGAAAGAGAAAGAGAAAGAGAAAGAGAAAGAAATAGTCTGGGGTAGTTGATGTAGTTTGTGGTTAGTGTTAATTTGGGTCTTATATTTTATTATTAATAATTATATAGGTAGGTTTGGGGGTATTTCTGTGGCTGTTTAATGTTGTTGGGGTAGTTACTAGGATAGAGAATTTAGGTAGTTATGGCATTTACTGGGGTATTTGATTAGCTGAGGTATTTATAGCAAACTCTGGTTGGGGTATCATGGTAGTCTGACATGTTTATTTACTGCAGAAATGTGTAGTGGGGTGTGTTTGGGGTTGTATTGTGGTAATTTGATGTATTCACTGTAGGCAGTTAGGGGTAGGTACTAGTGTATTTTTTAATTAGTTAATAGTTTACTGTGGTGTTTGTGTTTGTGTAAGTGTGTTATGTCCAGGTGTTTCAAGGTGTTTCAAACCTTCAAGGGCATTTAGTGGGGTAATTTGGTGGAGGTTGTGGTTTGTACTGGGGGTAATTTGGGGTGTTTGTTTTGCATCTGAAGAGAGTTGAGTGGCAGTGTGCGACCGCATTGTGTTTTAAGTGAGAGCCGAAAAACACAAGAGCAAACAAACCTCTCACGGAATACACTGGCCCCTGTGTGTGTGTGTGTGTGTGTGTGTGTGTGTGTGTGTGTGTGTGTGTGTGTGTGTGTTGAAGTAGTCTGCGTATGTCGAGTGTGTGTTGCCGGGTGCTAGAGTGTGAGAGACCTCTGATTTTAAAGCCTCTGAGCCACTGCAGCATCCAGGATCACAAGATGAAGTGTGTGTGTGTGTGTGTGTGTGTAGGTGTGTGTGTGTGTGTGTGTGTGTGTTTCTAATGCATTACACTGTTTTTAATGTTTATCTAGTTTGTGTATGTGTGTGTGTGTGTGTGTTGAGCATAAAGTGTGTTTCTAATGCATTACACTGTGTTTTTAATGTTTATCTAGTTTGTGTGTGTGTGTGTGTGTGTGTGTGTGTGGGTGTGTGTGTGGGTGTGTGTGTGTGTTATCACAGCAGGCAGTCTTGCTGAGATCACCAGCTGTTTGTTTTGATTTTCTGCTTTTATTTTCTTAACTGAAAAAAGTCAGCACTCCACATTTATGGACCTCATGGGACACAGTTTGACCTCCGAGCAGTCAAGGTCAGGACAGGAAGCTGTGTGTGTGTGTGTGTGTGTGTGTGTGTGTGTGTGTGTGTGTGTGTGTGTGTGTGTGTGTGTGAGTGAGAGAGATAATAAGATATAAGGATAGGTAATGTGTTTGCTAGCCAAATCAATATAATAGCATCATTTATATAAAGTATTACATCTAACTGCCCTAATAAATGCCTCTAATTACCACAACACTGACTTCAACATGTCACTTAATACCCCAACAGACATCAATTTCCTAGTCAATACCCATAACTACCCAAGTACCCTTACTACTCCAAATCCAGAACATTCCTTCTAATTATCCTATTGCCAATACATAAGAAAATACCTCCAGAAAATACCCTTACTTCCTCTAATGTCACTGTTAATAACCCCAAAAATACCTCTTATTACCCCCATACCCTACCACCCTAATGCCTTGGTAAATATCAATAGCTACTCTGTTACACCAGTAAATACTTATCATTTATTCTATAGATGAATAAATTGCTGTTAATGAATTCCCACAAACTACCCTAATACCAAAGTTAATACCCCAAACTACCTTATTACCAAAGTTAATACCCCAAACAGTAAGTATCCCTACCTACAATAACACCCCAATTAAAACCTTAAGACCCTGCAACTGAATACACGATGTACAGGCCCCTGGTAAAGGCCCACAATTCCCCAGTAAAGGCCCACAACGCCCCGGTAAAGGCCCACAACGCCCCGGTAAAGGCCCACAATACCCCGGTAAAGGCCCACAATGCCCCAGTAAAGGCCCACAATGCCCCAGTAAAGACCCACAATGTCCCAGTAAAGACCCACAATGTCCCAGTAAAGACCCACAATGTCCCAGTAAAGACCCACAATGTCCCAGTAAAGACCCACAATGACCCGATAAATACCCACAATGTCCCAGTAAAGACCCACAATGCCCCAGTAAAGACCCACAATGCCCCAGTAAAGACCCACAATGTCCCAGTAAAGACCCACAGTGTCCCAGTAAAGACCCACAATGACCCGATAAATACCCACAATGTCCCAGTAAAGACCCAC
>NC_083477.1:17481761-17499261 GCF_030014155.1 Tachysurus vachellii
CTCTGCCTGCTCAAAGAAAGAGATAGAGAGACAGAGAGAAAGGTAATCAGGTTCATTTTTAGGTCCATTCCCTAAATCTGTCACAAAATGAGGGACAAGAAGAAGGATAACAACATTAAATCAGAGAGCGAGAGAGATTCCAGTATTAGATCAGACAGATGGTACAAAGACCTGTATATCTATATACTGTGTGTGTGTGTGTGTGTGTGTGAGTGAGTGAGTGAGAGAGAGAGAGAGAGAGAGAGAGAGAGAGAGAGAGACTAAAACGGTACACTTAGTTACTCTACTCTTTGTGTCATTGTCAACATAGAGAGGCTTCAGTTCAAAAAGTTGAACAGGCAAGAGAGAGAAAAGATAAAAGACGCACACACACACAAACACACACACACACACACACATACACACACACACACACACACACACACACACACAGATCACTCATGCATGGACTAAATATGGCTGAATGAAGATGTTTCTGCAGAAAAAAGTGTGTGTGTGTGTATGTGTGTGTGTGCATGTGTTTTGGATCCTGTTCTGTTGAACATTCAAAATGACATCATCAAACATACGCCAGCTACACAGACTAGAACACGCTCTTCTAACATCGTTATTCATTCTAAACACCCGCTTTCACATTCTTTTTATCTCAACTTTCTCTACATCCTTAGTTCCTAACAACTCGCGCGGGGACTTGTTTGGCGAACGCATCATATGAACAACAACAAAAAAAATGATAATAAAAACAAAAAACAGATCATCGCTGAGATGGCGAAGCTTTTTGAGTGTTGGGTCTGTGGTGAACTCAGAAATTGGCCTGACCTGTTAGTTCCTCAGGAGCTCTTGGTTACACAATTCCATTGGACTATAAACTGTCGTAGAAAGAACATTAATTACATTGATATTATTTCCTGTCCAGTGTCACCACAATGAGGATGAGGTTCACTACTGCGTCTGGTTCCTCTAAAGGTTTCTTCCTCATATCATCTCAGGGAGTTTTTCCTCGGTCTTGATCATTCGTGATAGACGTTAGTGTTATATGGTAACTTCATTTTAAACTTTAACATTTTTAAAATCTGAATTTCTCTAAAGCTGCTTTGAGACAGAAGGAGTCCTCCAGTGGCAGCACTTTCTGAACAAATAAGTGTTTTTAGCTGCTAGAATATGAATGTTAAACATTATCTAAAAAAAAATTACATTTCAGTCTTTTATTAATAAATGTACAGTACAAAAAGTGCAAAAGTTTTAGGCAGGTGTGAAAAAATGCTGTAAACAAAGAATGCTTTCAGAAATATAAATAATGAGTGTTTATTTCTGTCAATTTACAAAATGCAACGTGAGCAAACAAAAGAAAAATCGAAATCAAATCCATAGTTGGATGGGGGGGCACGGTGGCTTAGTGGTTAGCATGTTCGCCTCACACCTCCAGGGTTGGGGGTTCGATTCCCGCCTCCGCCTTGTGTGTGTGGAGTTTGCATGTTCTCCCCGTGCCTCGGGGGTTTCCTCCGGGTACTCCGGTTTCCTCCCCCGGTCCAAAGACATGCATGGTAGGTTGATTGGCATCTCTGGAAAATTGTCCGTAGTGTGTGATTGTGTGAGTGAATGAGAGTGTGTGTGTGTGCCCTGTGATGGGTTTGCACTCCATCTAGGGTGTATCCTGCCTTGATGCCCAATGACACCTGAGATAGGCACAGGCTCCCCGTGACCCGAGGTAGTTTGGATAAGCGGTAGAAAATGAATGAATGAATGAATGAATGAATGAATGGGATCAATATTTGGTGTTACTACCTTTTGCCTTCAAACCAGCATGATGTGATGGCACGGCCCCCACAGAGCCCTGATCTCAACATCATCGAGTGTGTCTGGGATTACATGAAGACACAGAAGGATGTGAGAAAGCCTACATCCACAGAAGATCTGTGGTATGGTTAGATGTTTGGAACAACCTACCAGCCGAGTTCCTTTAAAAACTGTGTGAAAGTGTACCTAGAAGAATTGCTGCTGTTTTGAAGACAAAGGGCGGTCACACCAAATATTGATTTGATTTAGATTCACTTCATTTTGTTCATTTATGAAAATAAATGTTTAACACTTCCATTTTTGAAAGCATTCTTTGTTCACAGCATTTTTTCACACCTGCCTAAAACTTTTGCACAGTACCGTATATGCGTCTGTTGGCAGATTGCTGAGGTATAAGATGAAGAAAAATTATAGGGTAATAATCATTGGACTACGTTACGCTATGCCGTCATTGATTGTTTGCGTGCTTCGTAGCTCTTTATAATAAATATAAACTTTTAGAATGTATAGACAATATGATGTTAAACCAAATGGACTTTTGAAATCCTCACAGTTTTCACCTTTGGAAGATTCACTGGATTTATACTCCTTAAAGGTGCCCTTCCACACAAAACCGTTTTTACTTGGATTTTTTTGATATGTGTGTGTTAGGTCCATATGTGTTTGTGTTGTGTCGTGAATTTGAAAACGAACTGCTACCTCCCCGGTCAGTTCTAGCCACTTAAAATAATAAGGGGAGAAATCAGGTCAGTTGGAAAAGCTGGTCACTCTGACGTCAGAGTGATTGAGCTCATTACTATTCATGAGCTCTCCCACTTGAGACCGCACCCCCAGAATTCGTGTAGCTCAGTGAGTTTCCTATACAGCAAGGATGGCTGAACGTCAACGGGCTTGTGAAGAAGCCGTTCTGCCGCAATTCAAGGTGATTGTAAACAAATTTCCTCTAGCCTAGGCTACTTATTGCGCTGGGTGAATGAATAGTCATGCTCTCATATCCTAGCGGTTAGCCAATCGGAGCCAAACAGCATAGCTCATTTGAATATTCATGAGAACTGGCGCAAATCGAGCTGAGTCTTCCTGCAGGCTTTCTATACCACACTAGAATGGCTTGAAACAAGGTAACCAAGGCATTATTTCCACAAAAAAATGTTACAGAGTCCATGGTAAACTTCAGACATTACCACAAAAGTAATGAAATACGTGTGGCAGGGCATCTTTAACACGTCTTTAAAAAAAAAGAATTATTTAAGTAAGTAACAAAACGTTTTATTCTTAGAGGAAATGTTGAAAGAGCAAGAGGAAAAAAAAAAATCGGTTCATACATGCGTATCATCAGGCCTGTAATAACATCCACTTTTTTGGTTCCAGCTGAAATTTTCTTCATCGAATATATAGAATCACATTTGGTTTTGATTTGAGAAGTGGCCTCAGCCTTAGCCACCCAAAAAGTTGGACTGAAGTTTCAGCCGATAACAACCAAACCACCCCCCCCCACCCCCCCACCCCAATCTCTCCCTCTCTCCCTCTTTCTGTCTCTCCTGCTGCACAGGATTTTAACTCCATCCCAAGGGGACAATTTAGCAGGAGCACGAGAGAAATCATCACAGCGTAGTAGTACTACATGGTTTCAGCTTCAAATGTTTTCTTTTTCAGTCTCTCTCCTTTTCTCTGGAGAGAAAAAAATTCTATTCAGCAAGACTTAAAGGGTCATCTGAATTTAACGGTCATTTATTGCCCTCTAAGCCGAAGCCGGTGGCACAAAAGCGGGACCACCCGGCTTTAAATCTCCCCCCAAAAAAACTAAAATCCAACATAATTACCCCTTGCTCGGTTGGAGACAGGTATCAGAAAAGGGCTGAAACATTTGCTGTTTTCCCTATCTTTCATACAGCAAACTATCAACCCATTCAAAACACCCTCCACCCTACCACCATCCCCACCACACACACACACACACACACAAAACCCTTTCTTTCATTCTGGACCACAAACAAAACTAAGAAATTTATGAATCCCTACCATCCAACTCCCCAGCAGTTTGGACACAATTAATATGACTAATCAGTTATAAGAATAATCAGTGAAGTTGTCTGACATCTTGATTTGTGGAATTCGTGGCAACTGATAAGATGGTTCGGGCAGGAACTCGACGAAACACAGGATACACACACACTTCCCTCTCTAAGACAAAACCCAGCAATCGCCTCTGTGAACCAGTTGTAGCCTGAGCTTTTTTTTTTTTTTTTTTCGCCTGGAACAATAAGGATAGCCTGCCAAAACACAAAATCCCACTTACAACAACCATGACTTGCTCAAGTGCAAGGTTATTTACATCTAACACAACCCAGATCTCTCTGAAAAATACATAAGGCAGGGTTTTAATTAAGGAATATACAAAAGTGTGTGTGTGTGTGTTTTAACTTGAATCGTGTGGCTGCCAGTTTTTCCATCAGAAAACTTGATCCCCCTAAACCAGGCCAATGACTTCAGCATATGTTACTTGCACAGCCATGAATTCTCATTTTCTTGGACCGATTCTAGCATAATATGCAAGAACCATCACAGGCACAGGCACACAGGCATACCCGTCCAAAAACGTTTAACCTAATTAAGTTTTCCCAGGAAAATAAGGCAAACAATGCAAACACGGCTAAGCAGAAAAAATAGCCATTACTCACCTCAGCTCTCTGAGTTCGGGGTTGGCTGGTCTCTGTCTCAATGGCATAGACGTCTAGAAGATACAAATCAGCTCCTTGCTCTCTATCCAGCTCCGTTGCTGTCTGGATCATACCCGTGTGACGACCAATGGTGAAAAGCCTTCCTACAGCTTTCCCGCCGCTCCGGACGGCCACAATGAAATACTCCACTTTGGTGGCAGAGCCACGAGGGCTGGACGCATCTAGTGAGATGACATTGGTGCCAGGAGGTTGACCTTCCTTTAAAATGGTTATGTATTTGGGTTGAGAGAAAACAGGACCATCGGCACCTTGCAGAATGATGGTTAATTCGGTACGGGATGTTTTTCGCTCTGTACCATGGTCAGTAGCGGAGACAACTAGACTGTAGATGAGTTTTGACGGGACGAGCTGGGACGCCAGTCGAATGTCACCACTGTACCGGTCCATGATGAATGTATCTGAGTCACCTTTGACCAACTCGTACTCCACCTCACCGTTTGCACCCTCATCAGGATCATTAGCTACAACCGTTGTCAGGATCGAGCCAATTACAATGTTTGGTTCAGCCACCAGGGCATTCTGCGAGATGAAGTTTGGAACGTTGTCGTTTTGGTCTGTGATCCAGATTGTGACATTCTTCAGTGCAAAACGACGGAACTCAAGAGGGACTGCCTGATCTGTTGCTTTGATAGTTAACTCAAACATGTTCGAAAACTCTCGGTCAATCTCGCCGCTTGTCAGGATGACGCCAGAGGTTGGATTGATGTAGAAGTGACTTCCTCTTGGTGTTTGCTGGACTACTGAGTACTCCAGCTGCCCGTTAATATCTGCATCTATGTCATGGGCTGTGATTGTCATGACAGAGGTGGACAGAGGAAGGTTTTCAGGGATGGACTTAAAAATATCACCAGGAGTAAAAACAGGAGGGTTGTCGTTGAAATCTCGCACGTGAATAACAAGAGGTATGGAGGAGGATCTTTGAGGCCTGCCATTGTCCTTTGCAGTGATGTTCAGTTTGTAGAGCGACTGAGTTTCGTAGTCCAGCTTTCGAACGAGGAAGATGCTACCAGTACTGGGACTAATACTAAAAGTGCCATGATTGTTGTTAGCAGTGATGCTGTATGTTATATCAGCATTGGAACCTGAATCTGGGTCAGTGGCTGTGATTGATGCCACTAGCTCTCCTATCCGCATGTTCTCAAGAACATCTACTGTAATGGTGGACTTTGGAAAAGATGGAGCGTTATCGTTCTCGTCCAAAATGCTAATGCTCAGCATGCAAGAAGAGGACAGTGGGACTGCTCCAGAGTCTTCAGCTATGATTTTAAGAGAGTAAGAGGATGTAGCCTCATAGTCCAAATTCCCTACAAGCGTGACCTGACCTGAGCTGCTGTCAATGCTAAACTGGTTTTCCTCATTGCCTTCTAAGAGGCGGTAGTGCACTAGTCCATTTTTGTTTTCATCCATATCTGAAGCAGACACTCTTAGTAGCTGTGTCATGTTTTGTGCCGACTCTGAGATGGAGGCCTGGTAGATGTCTTTAGTGAACTTGGGTGCATTGTCGTTGATGTCCTGAATGTAGACCTGCACTTTTGCTTGGTCTCTGAGAGGCTTAGGAAGTCCCTGATCAGATGAAATGACTGTGAATGTAAAAACAGCTGTACCTCTCTGCCTCATAAGAAATTCCCTGTCCAATTGTAGTGTGCTAGTCAGTTCTCCAGTGATGGCATTCAGCTCAAAGTTTGACTGTGCTGTTTCAAAAGAGTACCTCACCTCACTGTTTGGACCAAAGTCTTTATCCTCAGCAAAAACTTGTCCAACTGCTGAACCCCGTGGCTGCTCTTCCTTGAAGCGGAACACATAATTCGTGCTGTTGAAAAGTGGCCGGTTATCGTTGACATCGTCCAGAATAATGGTCACGTTAACGCTAGCACTTAGAGGCTCTACCGCTCTGTCTCGTGCTACCAGTAGCAGATTGTACCGGTCCTGAACTTCTCTGTCAAGCTCTGCCTTAATATACAATTGTCCATCAGGAAAAATCCCAAAAACATCATTAATGTTCCCACTACTGATGTCGTACACTATTTCCCCATTTACCCCAGAGTCTTTATCTGTGGCTTCCACCTTGAAAAAACGGCTGTTCACTGGCTCCGACTCCAAGATAATAACTTCGTATGAGAGCTGGTCAAACACAGGAGCATTGTCATTGACGTCATACACACTGACAATCAAGACAAGGGTGGAGGTGTGCCGAGGCACACCACAGTCAGAGGCCAGAACCTCAATCTGGTATGAGCTTGTAGTGACCTTTAGTGATCCTGTAAGCGTGATAAGTCCATGTTTCTCATGTATATGAAACAGTCCTTTGGGGTTTTGCTGGAGGTTGTACTCGATCATACCATTAGGACCTTCATCAGGATCAAAAGCTTTTGCCTGAAATATGTGATGACCTGTCTTCCAGTTCTCCACCGCACTCACATGCTCCACAGGATGTAGAAAATGAGGAGCATTGTCATTCAGATCCTTTACTGTGATATTGACTAACGCTTCTCCTGTGACATCTCCACCTCTGGCAATCACCTTCAGCTGATAAAACACCTGCTCCTCCCTGTCAATTAGTCCAGAGGCTATTATCTGTCCTGTTACACCATTAACTGAGAAAATGCCTTTCTGATCTCCAGACGCTATCAAATAACTAATGTTAGTGTTCAAGTCGACTGTAGAGGCAGACACTGTTCCTATCACTGTACCCTGGACTGTGTTTTCAAAAATGACAAAGCTGTATTCCTTCTGGCTAAATGAAGGAGGGTTATCCTGAGTGTCAATCACGTTGATGGTTACAATGCCTTGTGTATGTGAGGGCAGATCTCCTCCATCTGTAGCGGAAACCTGCAGCTGGTAAGTTGTTTTCTCTTCCCTGTCCAGACGTACTAAAGTTGTGATTTTGCCCGTGTTGCTATTGATGTGAAACTTGAAAGTGTCTCCGGCAGTGATAGCGTATCTGACAGTGCCATTTCGACCCAGGTCAGGATCAGAGGCTGACACGGTTATGATATAAGATCCAGGAGGCTCATTTTCTTTAATGTTAGCAAAATACTGCACAGGGTAAAACACAGGCCTGTTATCATTAATATCTTTTAATGTGATGTTGACCGTAGCAGTAGAGTGTAAAGGTTGAGAGCCGCCATCTGTAGCTTTAATGTGTAGTAGGTAAGAACCTTGTTCTTCTCTATCCAACTCAGAAACAGTGCTTAACCTCCCTGTTACTGCATCTAACCGGAATAGCTCCTGCACGTTATCCGGTGTTTCTGGGTCAAACAAAAACTGTACTGTGCCATTGAGACCAAGATCTGTATCAATGGCAGACAGTAGTAGAAGTTCACTATCAGCTGGTGAATGCTCAACTGGATATATATGATACATGTTTTGTGTGAACGTTGGGACTTGATCGTTCACATCTGTGATGTTCACGATCAGTGTGGTGTAAGATATCTTAGGCTGCAGGCCTTGATCTTTGGCACTTATGTTCAGTATGATTTCAGATGCAGTTTCCCTATCAAGTATGGCTGCACTAGTGACTAAGCCGCTGTTCTCGCTAATGGCAAACCAACCCAAACTGTTTCCTGACACTATCGAGTAGCGCAGGTTAGCATTCTGTCCAGAATCACCATCAGTGGCTGAGACCCCTTTAATGTAGCTGCCTTTGGGAACATCTTCACTAATATCAACCCTATAGACTGCTTGCTGGAATATTGGTGGGTGATCATTAATATCATTTACAAATATGACTAGACTAGCAAAAGAGGATCGGGCCACAGGTTTCCCATTATCAGACACAGACACTGTAAGGTTATAGGAGGATATCCGCTCTCTGTCTAGCACACTGGCAACTTTAATTAAGCTCAAGTTGGGGACGGGAGAAGTGTGCACTTCAAAGTGACCCTGCTCATTCCCTCCAAGAATAGAAACAGATATATTACCGTTAGCTGTAGAGGAATCCGAATCGGAAACGGTCAATAATGCTACTACTGTACCAATTTGCGCATTTTCATCAACAGAAGCAAATTTTGAAGTGGTAGGGAAGTACCTAAATTTAACAACAGGATCGTTATCATTTACGTCAAGGAGTTTAATTGTTGCTTCTGTCCTTCCTGACAGTGAAGGCACTCCATTGTCTGTAGCATGTATTGTGAAGGAATATTCTTTTTTACTCTCATAGTCTAAAGCTTCTTTGATAATAATAGTACCTGCTTTTGGGTCTATTTGGAAAGGAGTGCCTTCATCTAAAAAGTACCTGATATCTGCATTAGCACCTTCATCCTGATCTGAGGCCGCAACCTGCAAAACACTAGATCCTACGGCTGCATCTTCAAACACACTTGTTTGATACTGATCCAAGTCAAATATGGGCGGGTTGTCATTTACATCTTGAACAGTAACATTTACTTGGAGATAGCCATATTTTTTAGGTTCCCCTTTGTCTTGAACCTCAACAAGAAGCTGGTAGAAGGACGTGAGCTCCCTGTCCAAGCCACCTGTGGTCACTAGATGCAAAAAGGCACCCTCTCCACTCGGGTTTACAGTAACATCCAGGCGAAATGTTCCCTTCTCATTGCCACTAATGATTCGATAGGTGTTGTGATCCACTCCATTGACACCAATGTCAGCATCTGTAGCAGTGTCCAGGATGACCTGTCTGCCCCCGACTGTATCCTCTCTGAAGGAAACCGCAATGGTGGCATCTGGGAATGCAGGAGCATTGTCGTTCACATCCAGAACAACAATTCGGACCTCTGTAGGGTACGTGGGCTGGCTGGACAACACCACAACATTAATTATGTCACTTGGCAAAGTCTCTCGGTCAATCACCGAGGATGTACGTATGACACCATTCGTTCCATTAATTGTGAACAGCTTGTGGCTTTCGCCAAAACGGTAGGTAAATCCTGGTTTGGGGTCCACAGTGCCCACGTAAGTGCCGATCGGCTGCTCTTCCAAAACATGAAACTCGTGGCGAACTTGGCTGGATGAGGACCGTTGCCATAAAGTCCATAAGATCAACAAAAGTAGGTGAAATGCAGACAAACTCCTACCTGAAGGCTCCATGCTGAAAGTGCCAGTCCGACTCTGTTGTACAGAGATGCATCCACTCCAAGTACAAAGAACGCAGAAAAGAACAAAAATGTTCAGCTATAATCCAAAGTTGGGCTTTGCATGTATCTCTCATGCAGCAATACAAGTGTTTTTAAAGCTGTTTAGAAAGTCTGTGCAGAGAGAAATACAGATATCCTTCTGTGTAGAATGCATTTATATGCAACAAGCATCAGTGCAAAAACGTCCGCAATGCAACAGGTACAAACGCAACAAATACCGCAAATGCAACAGAAATGCAAAATCCCTTAAATGTAAAAAGAAAATGCCTTTAGTTGCAGAAGGAGCTCGTGCTGGAAAGCCCATAGAGTTCTCTGTCTATCTCCTCTAGTCATAATGATGCCAGTGATGGAAAAGTTTCCATTGTAAAGAAATGGAAAAAAGTTCCAGCACTTTACAGAACAAACAAAAAATTCTCCAAACTGCAAAAGGTCCCTTAAAAAAAAGCAAAAAAAAAAACAACAACACACCCTTCTTCTTTAAAATTCGATGTAAGAAATAAAAGTTTTAAAGTTATATGTGCAGCGCGTGTTGAGCTCGTAGGTCCAGTGCAATGTGCGGCAAAATAACGGAGCTCAAACTTCACCCCTGTCTCAGAGAACAAAGCCCAAGCGCAGCGAAGCCACGCCCACCTCGGATTCCATTTGATAACCGGGACTAAACCCGCCTCATTAAGGCTCCCTGATTGGTCAATATAAACTCCTTTCAAACTAATAAGCAGGTAAAGTGTACCGTTATTCCCTATAATAATAAACGATTAGGACGTGCAGTGTTATGTAACTGTGTGTATAAAACAAACTTTGTTGCTTATTTAATATGCATTAAAAATAAATAAATAAATAGATACTACTATGTAACGCATTATATATTTGTTTCTATATGATAACTGTATATATATATAAAAAAAAATAAATCACATATTTAAAAAGTGTCAATTGTAACACTTAATGTTAAAATATCAGCATTTAATTAATGACATTTAATTTGTTAGTTTATCCCTTATACATGTTTCACACCACACTACTAACATTGGTTAACCTAGACTTTGTGAATATTTGAGCTTAACCCTGCAGAAATCCTTTACACTGTCTAAGGTTCCAGTATTTATTTAAATGTTGTTTCACTATTTTAAGAATGACACGAATACAACCTGTTGAAGGCTTTTTGTAATGGTGGTGAAATTTTATTGTGATTGTCGTGGTTCTTTTATTGGTATCACATAGGTGACTACCGCCATCTAGTGGCCATTTATATTTCTGCCATTTAGCAGACACCCTTATCGATAGGTGTTATTTCAATTTATACAACTGAGCAATTGATGGTTAAGGGCCTTGCTCAGGGGCCCAGCAATTGCAGGGATTCGAACCCATAACCTTCCGAATAGTAGTCCAACACCTTAACCACTGAACTACCACATCCCTCAGGTACCCACAGGCACAAGACCTTGGATGTTGGAGTGTTACTTTATCAGACAGGGTTCTAATTAAAAGTATTTAATCTAAACTATATGCCTCCTTGAAGAGTTATTTTACCTAAGAGTATACAATTTGTACTTTGCTGATTATTTATTTATTTATTGCATCTCAATTATTGAACAATAATAAGAACATTGGCAAATGTCTATGGCGCCATCTATAGGGCTGAAATTTTACAGACATTTCAATTACACAGTACTTCAAACCTCATGTAGAAATATTCCAGTTGTTCTATTTACTCAAGTGATTTGATAAATATATCACAACAGCATTTTGATTGGTTACCTCTGCTAGTTTAGTAATAATTTAGAAAAAGAAAGAAAACATTTCTGAGTGGGAGAGACATGAAATATAGTTCCTCTCTTCGTATTATTAAGTGCTATACTGTAAGTGTTACTACTACTGTTACCAATACACCTAATACTACATCTACCAAACACCTACTACTACCACCACTACTACTATTGTAACAATTATTAATACAAATACTCTCTGAGTTACAATAGTTTGACTTAGTTGGGTTTTCAATCGTACGATGCACAATAGCAATACGACAAAATTGTAAAAACATATTTGACATTTTGAGCGTATGTGGTACGATACGTTTCGCCCCAGCCTTGTGAGACTTCTCACCTCATTCGACAGAGTCAGTTCTGTCTGTTTTTTTGCTGCTTTATCTTATCATCGCCATACATCACCAAGTTAATGTAGCCATCAACAACCTAACATTGTTCAAGCATGCAGACGTTGATGAGTACAATACGATACGATCCTTCAATTCGTGTATGATACGTAGCTTTAGCGATTTAACGACATTGTTGAAGTTTTTATAGCAGATAGGATTCTTCTTTATTGCATTAGACAAATGTACTGGCATGAAATTGTTTAATTATTAACAAATTACAGTATACTACCCCATACTGATCAGCATTTATTTAGACTCCTGGCTAGGTTAGCTCATGTTTCGACATGTGATAATTTCTAGTTACGATGGGGCCTTTGGAACGTATCTCTTTTGTAGCTCAGTAGTAGCTCTACTTCTGTTCTATTTATTATTATTATTATTATTATTATTATTATTATTATTATTATTATTATTATTATAATTACATTCTCTCTTTCTCTCTCTGTCACGCTCTTCTTTGTTCCCTTTGTATACCTGTAGAAACTCCCTCTCAGCGTGAAGTGCTGAAGTGTTTGATCTCCTTTGTATGCCCACATACAGTGAACACACACACACAGTAATACACTAGCTGTTATTGTCCACTGTAAAAACTCTCAGATCAAGAGTATCGGACCAGTAGCTGGATGAAAAGCAATACCCCTTTGAAAACAAGTCTGAAAATCATTCCATGATTTTTATTTGCAGGCCATAATAGAGTATAATGGAGCTGAGCATACTACCTGTGTCATTATATATAGTGTAAAAACACACACAAACACACACATCATATGTATATGGTATATCAATCCTATAGTATATGTAAGAAATTTAATGATTGGTTTTCAAGTACTGCTTGGCTCATGAAGTGCCCACCTTGACCAATAACCTTAGTGATAATCGTCCAGGATATGGAAAATCCCATGTTGAGTTTGAATACTCACAAATGAGTGTCATCACCAAACAAAATCACTTTACTGTTGAAAAAAACTGTGTGTTCTAATACCAATAAGCCCAGCCATCGTAGGTGTCCAAGAAAGAAAAAACTGGCTTTGTTTTGTGGATGGGAAAGATGAGATTAATTAGAATGGGCATATATGAGCTCCGGCATGTGGAACAAGACAGTTGGTGTCTCCTCCGAGCTACATGTGTGTCTACATGTTGGTCCACACCCTCCTCATTTGTCAGTTAGCATTGACCAAATTGGGAGAGAATGGGGTAAAAGTAAAAATAAAAATATATGTATATACTTGCATGGTAGCATATTTGCTAAATTTTTAACAAACATTTAGCAAGAAGAAAGTTGTCTACTAGCCTAATTCCCCATTAGCATACTGCTTACTCAAATGTGCATATTAGTATACTTGCATACTTTATACTACTACTGTTTAGTAGAATACTTCCAAACCTTCCTACTTAACTAATGACATACTTTCTTATTTGTCAATTTGCATAGCTGCCTACTAGCATACTAGCATACTAGTAAAATACTTGTATGCTAGCACACTTGCATACAACTGAATTCTTGAATACTTTTTTACTAGCCTACTTACACCTTTGCATACTTTCCAATCCATATACTTGCATATATATATATACTTGTACTTGTATATAAAATGTACTTTGTATACTTGTGTATGTGTCTTTTTCTAATTATTATTATTTCTCCTTTTTTTCAATTCTAGCCAATCTAATGCTGGGGAGCATTAATGCTGACTTCTAGCATGCTTAGTATATATATATATATATATATACGTATATATATTTACTTTAGTTATATATATATATATATATATATATATATATATATATATATATATATATATATATATATATATATATATATATATATATATAGCATGCTTAGTGACTGTAAGAACATTAGAATATTACTATGTACTAGTACTTTGTATACTTGTGTATGTGTCTTTTTTTAATTATTTTTATTTCTCCTTTTTTTCAATTCTAGCCAATCTAATGCTGGGGAGCATTGTGTGTGTTGGGGGGGTGTGGGTATTTTTGGAGTTATTTTTAACCTAATAAAAAAATAAGTTTAATGAATACACTACAGTCCCAGAGAATAGGAAAACTTTCATTTCCAGCATGCAGGAAGCGGCTGGCACGTTAATTTACAGCACAGACATCGATTTTGGCCCTAGCACAAGCAGTACAGCGAGGTCACTCGGAGTTTGTTATATTAACAGACTGTCCGAAATATAAAACAGGACTGTTATTGTATGTCTGAACAGAACCCGACTTCTTTACTGTTATTAAAGACGCCCTTTTAAAAACAGCAGCCTGGTAGTTAAACCATTTGGTCGTTCTGATCAGCCGTGTTTGGACAGCACACATTTACGGGTTTAACTCGTAATTTTAAATTTCTTCTGGAATCCTCTCTCACACACTCACACACTCACACACTAGAATATTCTGTTTCCTGACAGATGCTTTTTCATCTCTTTCACACAGTTTCTGCACAGCATGAAATCAGACTGTGTGAACAGATCCAGAATGATCAAATTAACAATCCAGATGTTTGGAGAAGACTGGGTCGCAGATGTCCGTGTGTGAGGGACAATTTGATTTAAGAGCATGCCTGATCTATTGACATCACCATAATTGTTAGCTAGCATTAATTGTGTTTTCAATAATTGTTTCATTCGGTTGGATAAGTATGGATTCTTGAGTTTTGGATGTGTATAAGTGTACCAGAGTCCCTGGTGTACTGTCTAAATGAACTCAACGTGTCTTTATATGTTTCCTCAAAAACCACATGGTTTCCTCACTCCACCTTTGCCAAAAAAATTCAAGTAGGTAAATTGGTGAAACATCAGATTGTTTGGACTGGTCGTTCAGGGTTTATTCGTGGCTCACACTTAGTGCTCCTGGTGTAGCTTCTGGATATTAAAATATAAATGCAGTAACAAGGGTAAACCATTAGATGGGGCCACTATTCAACATGAACACTATGAAGCATAAAGTATAATGAAGTTACCATCTATCTTGTATGTAGCTTGCAGTCCCCTGGATGGCAGCATGTTCTTGTAGTATTCAGGACAGGTGCAGAAGCTTGTAGTGTCCTGGAGATCTGTAAAGGAGCATAAGCTTATAGTCCCCTGGAAATGAACAAGAGCTAAGGGTCCCTTGGACAGGAGCATGAGTGTGTAGTCTCCTGAACAGAGTTAGTAACTTGCTGACACAGGTGAGGAGCAGAAGCTTATAGCCCACTGGATAGAAGTAGGCCTTTGTCGTCATCTTGCCCAGGGGCATGTCTTTTTAGACCCCAGGAGCTTGTAATCTTCTGGAAGGGCTAGTAACTTGCAGACCCAGGACAGGAGCAGAAGTTTACGTATAATCCACTGGATAGAAGCAAGAATGATTTAAAAAAAAAGGTCAACATTACTGCCAACATCTGTTTCTCTGCCGAGAAAATCTGCCATCGGCTTTTCTTCCAAATCTCTAACTTGTAATTACGACTTAATAAGCAACCTTCATCTGCAGCTTTTAGGTTGAAAACCAGAATTTACTCTCATTTCTATAGCACATAATGTCACAGTGAGACAATCGGTTTAATTAGACTCATTAATTCATCTGTTCATTCATTCGTTCAGTAATCAGTGAACACATGGCTCTTAACAGTTGACTGGTTCCTAATTAGACTAATTAATTTTTTTTTTTTTTTTTTTTTTTTTTTTTTTTTTTTTTTTTTTTTATTAACATACAGAACTGGGTCTCCAAGAAAGACAGAAAGAAATAAGCACCATAAATTCACAGTGTAAAGACAAGTGACTAGTAGGTCATATTTGGGGATTTAAATTATAGTATGTTAAATAAAATGAATGAAAACCTCAAGATCTTGTCCTATTTAGCAGAATTCCTGTAAATAGACTCACAAAAGAGAGAGAGAGAGAGAGAGAGAGAGAGAGAGGATAAAAGTCAGATACACTGTGCCTTTGGATCTTTGAACCTAATGTTATCCCTCATGGTAGACATCTATCACATTTCCTCTTCAAGAGAAAAAGCGAGAGATCCTAGACTACGGCCTTGAGGCACAGCGGTTCGCATTTTTAACATTTTTCAAAAAAAAAAACCCAAAAAAAAACAGATGAAAAGAGTCACATACTGATTCTTTCTTAACCTTTCTGCTCTGTTGAGAATAAAATAATCTATTTCTCTAATGAACATTAAATTCATTCATCCTCAGAAATTGTTTTAACCTGTTCAAGGTTGCGATGTCTAGATAACATGAATGATCGTTTTTAAAACTCATTAAAAAAAAAAGCGTTTTTCACTTTCTGAGCTGTATAATAGTATATAAATATTTCCCTGGTGAATCAGGGGCACTTATGTTCTTATATATAGTTCACTAATATACCTGATTTTTTTTAATCAAACACATGGAAAAGAAGTCATAACTAAGTTTGCTGTAAAGAATCCCAATGTATCCCATACTTAATTTTCAATTACGTTTGCAATATTAGCCAAGTTCTAATATTAGCAAGGACCCTCAGATTATGGGACATTGTTTGCGATGAAGAGTAGGCAGAAATCTAAAAAGTTAGCCTGTGCCAGGGACACAATATTTTTAAGTAGGGAACAAATCAGGCCTGAAACAACAAGCTCTTTTCTCTAGCTTAGTGAAAAAGAAAACATAAAATCCATTAGCTTCAGGAAGTTAGCTCTGACAGACACTCCCATGACGGTGTAGGAATTGGTGTGATGGATGTTCTGCCATTTCTAACCCAGATGCTAGCTCTGCTACACTAACCGAGTTTTTTATTTCCTTCTTTTCCGCTAAAAAGTTGGACGTAATATCTATTTTTTAGACCTCAAGGGATAAAGTGGATAAAGCCACAATTGTATAAGGAGAACTTAGGCTTTCTGTTTCTTTCTTTTTTTTTTTTTTTAAACAGACCTCAAGACACACAGGCTGGCTGTTCTGCATGCCTATTATGTGATGCTGATAAAATATGCCTGTGAACGTGCAGAAAGCCATTGGCCTTTAAACACATGGTATATTTAGAAATGCTTAGAGCTGTAATGTGATAGCGTTGCCTTTAGATATTTGGTGGCTTTTTTGCTGACAGGATTCGAGGGAGATTGAGGGAATGACGCACATTGCTGGAAAACGAGAAGCTGTATGTGATTCTGGAGTCTCGAGTCTCGAGTCTACTACTAAGAACTTTCTTCAGACCCACCATAGATCATAGTTCATCGTTCTTTACTAATACTGTATATGTCCTATAGTTTAACCCTTGTATGAAAGATGCTCCTCATAATACTAAACTGATTCAAAAGCTTTAACATACACTGAGTGACCACCAGAGTCTTTCTAACTTTCCAACCAGTCTGAAGGACGCTAAACAACACTTCCCATCAGCACTGGGTAGAAAGTAAGAAACTCTACAGAGACACTAACTTAAACTCAGGATATATATATATTGATTGGTGGCTAGTTCAATTTAGCTTTCTCAAGTTAGCTACAGGGGGCACGGTGGCTTAGTGGTTCGCACATTCGCCTCACACCTCCAGGGTTGGGGTTCGATTCCCGCCTCCACCTTGTGTGTGTGGAGTTTGCATGTTCTCCCCGTGCCACGGGGGTTTCCTCTGGGTACTCCGGTTTCCTCCCCTGGTCCAAAGACATGCATGGTACTGTAGGTTGATTGGCATCTCTGGAAAATTGTCCCTAGTGTGTGATTGCGTGAGTGAATGAGAGTGTGTGTGTGTGTGTGTGTGTG